>NC_050454.1:26792169-27047856 GCF_903995425.1 Onychomys torridus | reverse complement strand
GAGAGAGATTACTCTCTTTTTTCGTTTGATTATTATTATTGAGAAATTTTCTATTCATACATCCCAACCACAGATCATCCCTCCTCACCTCATTATTCCCCAACCCCAGCCTTACCCACCAATATCCCTTATTCCCATGTCCTCCATTTTAAGCTCTCCCATGTTTAGCTTAAGCTAAACGACTGTCTTTAGTAACCAGAGGCCTAGACCATTCCCATGGTGGCTGCATAGGCATGGTGAAACCTCTTTTAGACATACACTCAAATGCAGTGTCTGTAAAGAAAGAAACTTTTTTCCATTTAATAGTATTTTATTATCTAATAGCAATAAAAGAGATGACATTACAGGAGGAAATATTTACAGAAACACTAAGGTGCTGGATTAAAGGTACTCCCCTCATGGCCACTGGAGAAGAAAGGCTGGACAGGGTTTTTGAAGGTACCAGGGGGGTACCTGTATATTAGGGAACTCTTGGCCAAGTTAATGAAACTTAAACATCCGTCATCACAATCCAGGAAAACCCCAACCCGGCCCAGTGGCTTCTCCATATAGTGTCGGAATACGGGGCATGTGGTGAGGAGACTGTAATGATTACCCTCCTTCACACACACAAGAAGAAATGCACCCTCATAGTCAATCATTTGTTTGGTATTCCTTAACCAGGAATCTGTACAGACCCCTACAGCCCAGTTCCCAGAGTCCTGTAACTCCACCTCCCAGTAATAGTTCCCTGAGATGAAGTTCAAGGATGCCCAGGAAGCCAAATAGCATCCAACAGAAGTCACAGGTGTATGCTTACTGTGAAGTCCAAAGCTGAATTTTCTCAAGACATTAAATAGGTTCATCTTGTAGTGGAATGTACTTACGTTATCAAAGAAAATGTCAATGTGGATGTGCTTGTACTTTTCAGTCAGTCCAATGATGGGTAGGGCACTGAGTTCAGGTTTCATACCTTGAGGCATGCTCAGCTGAATTGACTCACTCCTCCTGACCTTGTCATCCACACCCTGGAGCAGTACCACATATGGCTCCTGGGACATTGCCATCAGCTCCTGGTACATTTGTCTTAGTTCTTTGCTCTTTTGGACCATCATGGCCTCACTCTTCCTCAGTTTCCCTAAACCACATTGGCCTTCCATTCTCACACACTCGATATGTTTGGCTTCCTCTTCACAGAGGAATGGATGCAGCTCCCTATACTCTGTCCTGATCATTTGTTCCCGCAGAGTCACATAGTCCATCCACAAAGTTGTTGTTCTGTTCTCTGCCTGGATATTCTCTTCGTTTTCTTGGATCTTCTCCCATAGAGATGCCATCTGCTTCAGAAGTCTTTCCATTTCAGCGTCAGCTGCTGCCTCAATGGGACAATGTGTGTGACCTCTGTGCTCATGGGAGTTAGAGCATGGTTGACAGAGGAAGATCCTGCTCTCAACACAGAAGATCCTCTTTGTCTCCTTGTGGGTCACACACTTATGCTCCTCAGAGCTCAGGTCCTTCATGAGGCTGGCTTGTCTGGCAATGGACACCAGCTTCTTCAGAACAACGTTGGTTCTCATTTCCTTCTGCTGGCACGGTTCCCGACACATAGGGCAGTGGACTGGAAGTTGGCTGTCCTCCCAGGATAGGTGCAGGCAGGCTCGACAGAAGCTGTGGCCGCAGCTGATGGTGACTGGATCTGTAAGGTAGCTCAGGCAGATGAGGCAGGTGAGTTCTTCCCGGAAGGCTTGTGAGATGTCTGACTCCATTTTCCCGCGGAATTGTCTCTGGTCTCAGCAGTGTCTGGAGCGGACACAACAATATTAGCTCACCTCAGTGGTGCGATCCTCAATGTGTGGCCAAGAACGATCTAGCAGTCTAGGAGCCAGAAGGTATGAGAACACACTCTGTCTGGTCTAGAGGAGAATGAAACTCGCTAGACTCTGGAATGTCATTATATACTCTCTAGAGACCACACCCACGTAAACAGCAGTACTCTGATTGGATGGAAGAGTCAATTAAATCTATGGCCAATACTCACAAAACAATCCTCCACAACAAGTTCTCCTGAGTCACACATCTTATCTGGGTGTGATAGGTCACACCTTTAATCCAAATTTGTAGCGAATGGGCTTGGCAAGCAGGAGATGTAATTTAAGACCTTCCTGAGATGTACAACGTGAAATGTCTGAAGAAGTATAGAGTAATTTTGCTACAAAATTTCAGTGTTTCTAAATTTTTTGTGATGTGCTTATATTTTTGCTTTTTCTTTTTTAATTAACATTTAATGATAATAATCTGTCATTTTTGCTAATATCAATATTAAATATTCCTCCTAATTCTTTGAGAATTTTGTTCAACTCATTTTTGTCATATTCACCTCAACTGCAGTTTCTTCAAGAATCATCCCTTTTTCTACCTACTCCCCTTTATTTTCTTTCCTTATTGTTTTTTTTTAATTCATGGGGCTGGGAAGTGGTGGCACAGGCTGCACTTGGGAGGCTGAGTTTCACTAATCTCTGTGGGTTAGAGGCTAGGCTCCACTACAGAGTGAGTTCCAGGAAGGATGCAAGGCTACACAGAGATTCCCTGTCTCGAAAAACAAAACAAACAAAACAAAACAAAACAAAAACACATGGGGAATCCAGGATATGGTGGCACCTGCATTTAATCCTAACACTTGAGAGGCAGAGGCAGGTTATGTCTGTTAGTTTGAGGCTTGCCCCCTCTACAGAGTGAGTTTTAAGACAGGCTCCAATGCTACACAGAGAAACCCTGTCCAAAAAAAAAAAAAAAAAAAATGCAGTAAAAAGAAAAAACTAAGTTCGGTGAACTAAAACTCAAGAGACTGTGATTTTTCTTGACTGAATCATTGGAACTAGGAAGCCCCACCTAAAATCAGATGTTTTAGATGTGAGAGTCCACCTTAAGTCATATTGTACCTTCTCATGGCAGCCTGTTTAAAGGACATGAAGAAGGAAGCTCTTTCATCTTGGGTATTTGTATTCTTGCCCTTGCTCTCACTGCCAAATTCATCTCTTCACTGTTATAAGACGCTATTTTTTTTATTCCAAAATATACTGAAGTCCAGCTTATATTTCCAGCCTTGTAGACTGAACAATTGCCTTCTCTCTCTCTCTCTCTCTCTCTCTCTCTCTCTCTCTCTCTCTCTCATTTAGTTTTTACACTTATCCCTTGAGTATTAGTTCATTCCACATGTATTCAAATCAACAACCAGGAATAGCCATCAAGGGCTGACCATTTTGTAGTGGATAATCACTTAAGGATCTCATCCCTAAAGGGGCTAATTCTTTGTGTAGGTTTAGGAGTCTTTCTAAATTTCCTACATTCATATCAACATATTCATTGTTCTGGTCTTGTTTTTGCAACTATTTCTAGGAGAGAATATTGTACATCAGACTTCCTAGTATTATGACTCTCACTCCCTTTCTGACTCCTCTTCCACAATATTTCTAGAGCCATTGATGCAGAAGCTAGGATATGCATGTATCTATTGAAATTTGGATTCCCACAATCTCTAGATTGTGGTATTCTGTGACTATCTCCCTGGATGGCCTATTGTTTCTTTTCTATGTTCTTGTAAATAAACATTACTAGGCTTTTCTTGCTTGATCTGAAATCTAATAGTTTGCTTAATTTTTTAGTAAGCCAAATCCATGATAGATTAATGTTTCAGGGATTATGAGATCAAGGGAAGTTTAGCTATTCAGAGGCCTGGCAGATAAATTATGTTTTTATTGTTTAGGTGGCAAGACAGTTGTTGATATTGAGATACATTTAGTACTTAGAGAGCATTAGGAGTCATAATGGGTATGTTAAGATGGATTCCAAAGAGTATGTAAAATGATGATGAGGAAGATATAAAAATTATATGTAACTTAATAAATCCTAGATGAGTGAAGATGTCCTGTATGTAAAGTTTATTTGAGTCTTGTAGCTAGACACATGCTTCAGATAAGGATTATTCCCAACCGAGTTGGGAGAACTCCTACAGATGAAGTCCCGACCTGTTGTGTCATTCATCCTCTGGTTTCAAAGTATCATCTTCCCAGTGTTTGAATTAAAAACACTATGGTAACAGGTAGTGCACGTTAGGAGATGATGTCTTCCCCTTTGGCAATTTTCTTTGCCTCTAAAGTCATTGCAAAATCTGGTAAGCCCTTAATCTTATTTGATTAGATCATAGAAGCCATTTAGAACCTGCCCTTGAGAATACCAGGGCAAAAAGGCAGATTATATGGTTCATTTAAGTGAACATTTGGGGTGTGAGCTAAGCTTTGTGCAGAGCTCTCTGTTCCTCCTCTTTGGGGGTTTGATGAATAGGAAGTGTGGGTACAGGATGAAGGCATCCTGAAGCAGAGGTTGTATTTCCACTTTCTCTAATTTTCTGTTTAGCTCTATACTCCACTTTTAACTGAGTTAATTGCTTCTTGATGTCCAGTTTTTTTTTATTTCTTTACTTATTTAAGATTTTATCCATCTATAGGGTGTGTAGTTGGCAAAAATCTTTTCCTATTCTGTAGGTTGTCACTTTGTCCCAGTGATAGTGTCCTTTGCCAAACAGATGCTTTTCAGTTCCATTTATTAATTGTTGCTTTTAGTGACTGTACTATTGGTGTTCTGTTTAGAAGTCCTTTCCCATGTCTGGAAGTTCAAGACTATTCCCCACTTTCTCTTCTATTATGTTCAATATGTGTGGTTTTATGTTGATGTGTTTGATCCACATGGAGTTGCATTTCATGCAAGGTCTTAAGTATTGATCTATTTTTCAGTGTTCTACAGACAGCCATCCAGTTTGATCCACACCTTTGTTCAAATTCTTCAGTATGTATTTCTGGCTTCTTTCCTAAAAATCAGGTTTCTATTGCCCACCCCTCATCTCTGAGGGTAGGGGATGGGGGATAAGAACTTAAGGGAATCTGATGGTCAAGGTAGAACAGGAATGAAGTGGGAAAGCAATGAAAGAGATACCATGATAGAGTAAGACATGGGCATAGAGAGAAATTGGATGCTAGTGAAGTTTCCAGGAATCCTCAAGAATGACCCAGCTTGGACTACTAGAAATAGTGGAGAGAGTGCCTGAACTGAATTGTCTTTCCCCAGTGATCAGATGATTGAATACCCTAACTGTCATCATAGAGCTTTTCTTGGGTAGTGGATGGAAGCAGATGTAGAGATCCACAGCCAAACACCAGGCCGAGCTTCAAGAGTCCAGTGGAAGAGAGAGAAGAGGGATTCTGTGATCACGGGCATCAAGATCATGATGGGGAAACCTGCAAAAACGACAAAACCAAATTAGTGGGAACTCATGAAATTCAGATCAACAGCTGTGGAGCCTGCATGGGACCATGCTTATGCCCTCTGCATAGCAAGACAGTTGTGTAGCTTGATCTTCTTAAGGAGCCCCCTGGCAGTAGGATCAGAATCCATCCCTGGTGTATAAGCAGATTTTTAGAGCCTACTACCTATGGTGGGACACCTCACACAGCCTTGAGGCAGGGGAAGGGTCTTGGACTTGCCTTTACTAATGGTACCTCCTCATCCTCATGGGAAGCCTTACCTTCTTGCAGGAGGGAATGGGGGGTTGGGCTGGAAAGGAGTCTGGAGGGGAGGGAGAAGGGTAGAGGACTTTTTTTTGGGGGGGGTGGTTCGAGACAGGGTTTTTCTGTGTACCTTTGCGCCTTTTCTGGAACTCACCAGGCTGGCCTCAAACTCACAGAGATTTGCCTGCCTCTGCCTCCCAAGGGATGGGATTAAAGGCATGCACCACCACCTGGTGATGATGAGGATGATCTTTGAGTGGTACATAAAATGAATTTAATTGTTTCTTTTTTTAAAGGCCACAGGAAGTCATATTTTTTATTTCCCTCAAATTACATATAATATAAACATATTAGTCTAAAAAAAGTTCAGCCAGTCATGGTGTGGGGAGGAAGAGACTGGACCTGTCTCTGCTGAGTCTACCAGACTGGGCTGACTCCCCAGGGGAGACTTTGCCTTGGAGGAGGTGGGAGTGGAAGGTGGATTGTGGGGGAGGGCTGGTGGTGGGAGGAGGGAAGATGGGGGAATCCATGGCTGATATGTGAAATCAAGTTAATTATAAAATAAAAATATCAAAATTTGTTTTCTTAATAAAAAAAATCAGGTGTCTATAGATAGGTCTGCCAATTTGTGTCTGGATCTTCAATTCCATTGTTCTACTTTTTGAGGCAATATAAGATGTTTGTATTTTTAATACAATACATGTATTGTGCAAATATATACATTTCAGTAGGCTTTTTATATTCACATTTGTATATATTGAGTCATTTGTATGTTACAATAATAAAGAAGAGGTAATGAATTTTCTAGGGAATAGGGGTCATGGGAAGAGTTGGGGAGAAGATTGAAGGGACAAATGATGGAAATCCAGTTCTCATGTGTGATAATCTCAAAACACAAAAAATTTAAAAATTTTTACAAGAAAAATACAGATGGTATTATAATTCCTATGCTAAAGTAAAAACTGTGAAAAAATATCCAATTCATAAGTCATGTATATGATCAAAATTATACCTGGGTCTAGAATTTGGTTATTTGCTGAAGTTTTTGACTCAGTATTTGCCCAGTATGTTACATACGTCTTAAAGACTATCTACAAGAAAAATAAACTAGCAAAGCAAAACATTTTAATAAAAATCTGATTTATAAAACCAAGCAAGAGATTGCAAACAATACCTGAACCTAGTTTACCAAATTTACACCATTTACTCCTCACTAACTCATTTGTCTTTTTATAAGATCTTGTAACTTTCAAGGACTTCTTTCTTTCTTTCTTTCTTCCTTTCTTTCTTTCTTTCTTTCTTTCTTTCTTTCTTTCTTTCTTTCTTCCTTCCTTCCTTCCTTCCTTCCTTCTTTCCTTCCTTCCTTCCTTCCTTCCTTTCTTTCTGGCATACTAAGTTGAGGCAGGACCAAGCTCCTCCCCACTGTATCAAGGCTGAGCACGGTATCCCACCCTAGGGAATGTGTTCTAAAAAGCCATTTCATGCATCTGAGATAAGTTCTGCTCCCACTGACAGGGGCTTCCCAAACAGATCTGGCCACATAAATATTGTCCATGTTCAGAGGGCCTAGTTCTTCAGCAATCCATGAGCTCCCACCAGCTTGGGTCAGCTGTCTCTGTGGTTTTCCTCATTGTAATCTTGACCTCATTTTACACTTGATCTTAGCAAAAAGGCCAAGAAGAGATCTTGACCTCATTTTGATTTGCATTTCCCTGATGGCTAAGGATTTTGAACAATTTCTTAAATGTCTTTTGGTCATTTGATTTTCTTCTATGGAGAATTCTCTGTTTAGCTCTGTACCCCATTTTTTAAATTAAGGAATTTAAGGCATAAATGTTCAGAATTGAGACTTCATGTTGGTGGATTTTTCCTGTGATGAATACACAATGTCCTTCCCAATCTCTTTTGATTGGTTTTAGTTTGAAGTCTATTTTGTTAGCTATTAGGATAGCCACAACAGCTTGCATCTTAAGTGCATTTGATTGGGAAGTCTTTTCCCAGCCTTTCACTCTGAGGTACTATCTGTTTTTTGAAGTTGAGGTATGTTTCTTGTATGCAACAGAAGGATGGATCTTGTTTTAATATTCATTCTGTTAGTCTGTGTCTTTTTATGGGCAAATTTAGTCCATTTATATTAAGAGATATTAGTGACCAGTGATTAATTCCTGTTATCTTTTGGTGATAGTGTGTGTGTATTTTCTTGTCTATTGCCTGTGTTTTCTTGGGTGTATCTAATTCCGTAGGTTGGAATTTTCCTTCTAGTGCTTTCTGTAGAGTTGGATTTATGGATAGGTATTGTTTGAATCTGGTTTTGTCTTGGAATGTCTTGTTCACTATGTCTATGGTGATTGAAAGTTTTGCTGAGTATAGTCATCTAGACTGGCATTCATGGCCTGTTAGTGTCTGCATTACTGTCTAAGACCTTCTGGGTTTCAGAGTCTCCATTGAGAAGATGGGTGTTATTCTGATGGTTCTGGCTTTATAAGTCATTTGGCCTTTTTCCTTTGCTGTTCTTCATATTCTTTATGTTTAGTGCTTTGATTATTATGTAGCAAGGGGACTTTTTGGGGGGTGTCTAGTCTATTTGGTGTTCTATAAGCTTCTTATATCTTCATAGATATTCCTTCTTTAAGTTTGGAAAGTTTTCTTCTGATTTTGTTGAATATATTTTATGTTCTTTTGAGTTGGTATTCTTATCCTATCCATATTATTTTTATGTTTGGCCTTTTCTTGGTGTCCCATACTTCCTGGACATTTTGTGTTATGACTGTTTGGCTTTCGTGTTTTCATTGACTGACCTCTATTGTATCCTCCACACCAGAGATTTTCTCTTCCATCTATTATATTCTATTGGCTATTCTTGCATCTGTAATTTCTGTTCATTTACTCACATTTTCTATTTCCAGCATTCCCTCAGTTTGTGTCTTCTTCATTGCTTCTATTTCATTTTTTAGGTCTTGAACTGTTTCCTTCACCTGTTTGATTTTTTTCCTTAGTTTTCTTGGCTTTCTTTAAGGGATTTACCGATTTCTTCCCATTTTTTTGTTTGTCTTTTCCTCAATTTCTTTAAGGGGATTTTTCATTTCCTCTTTAAAGACCTCTATCATCTTCATAAAGTTATTTTTAAGGTTACTTTCTTCTGCTTCTTCTATGTTGTGATATTCAGGTCATGCTGTTGTAGAACCTCTAGGTTCTCTGGTACCCTATTGCTCTTTATTTTGTTGTATGTATTTTTACGCTAGTGTCTACCTATCTCTTCCTCCAAGAGGTGCAAGAGGTGCCTGTGTCTGAGCGAGCCGTTCTTGGTCTATTCTGTGCTCGCTGTGTCTGTGTCTCAGGGTGCTACTCTTGGTCCAATAGTAGCTATTAATCTAAATGGAGCTGGAGGATTCTGTTTCAGGGAGCTGCTTTTGATCCAACCAGAGCTGGTGTATTCTGTGTCTCAGGAAGCCACTGAGGTTGGAGGGGGATCGGTGGCTGTAGCATAGGGAATGGGTATTGAAGATTGCAGGGTCCAGTGGGGGGAAGGGGGGTTGGTGGGGAAGACAGCCTGCAGCAGTCTTCCCTGCAGGCTGGCAATGGGGCAGCAATGGGTGGGGGTTCCCAGGGACTGGTTGTGTCCCAGGGCATGTCCCAGAGGCAGGACTCTCTGGAGTAGGGTAGGGAGAAGAGTCACAGAAAGAAACTTTTATAGCTATTCAAGGATACAAACTCCTAATGATGTGCAAAATTGATTTTGCCTCTCAGGACCAATTGACCCATGAAAGGAAATCATGGAATTTGGGCATTTCAAACATTAATGTGTACAAAGCTATGATAAATTATCAACATAGTCTTGTCATTAAGCCAGAGTACAATATCTAAGTAATTATCTATAATTAACATGACTCATATCTTTGAAATAGGTTATAAATATTTTTGATATGCCAGGAAAAATCACTTTATCTTTCCAAATATTGATTGAACCCGTATTATGGTAAATACTGGGAATTAAAAGATGAACGCATCATGGCACCTGCTTTCAGCAAGCTCAGATTCTCAAGCTGTTAAAAAATATGTCAATAACAATCATAGCACACTTTGTTTAAGCAATAATAATGGATCACCTCACCTCCATTTAAGAGAAAGGTATAAAAGTTAGAGAGCTCTCAGACGTAATGTTGGTGGGAAATCTCATAAAATTCCACAGATGACATGACTATGTGACAGTATATTACACACTTGCAAACAAGCTTCAAAGCTATAATATTTTCAGAGTTGAATACCATATCTTAGGGTTTTATTAGTCAATAAAGCATGGATTTGAACAAAATTCATTTCAGAAGACAACACAATTGCCTATCTTTATTTTCTGTTGCCTTAACCTTACATGGATTTTAGTAGCTTTTCAATTATTTTTGTCATTTTATAATACTTGTATCTTGCAGGCTGACATATTCATAGCACAGAAATAATATTATATCCTTTGCTGTCCTGTTTGTTATGGAGGCCTGTAAGTCACACACAAAAGACTGTCAAAATTTGGAATATTGTTTTCCTCCATCAATTTCATTCTCTCTATCTAATTGTAAATGGGCTGGAAAGATGTCTGTGCACTTTAAACCTGAACAATTAGTACTTTGTAACTAAAGAATTAAATTACATGAGCTAGAACTTAACGAACTTCTACCTGTCCAGGCTAAAGGTAAAAATAATCACTGAAAATAAGAACATAAAGACTTGAATAAGAATCTTGTCCCCTTCTGCCCTTAATTAGACTTAAAATTAGACTCTCCTTAAAAAGGAGATTGTTTATGAAATAAAAACAAATTAACCCTGTGCCATTTGCATTGAATGAACCAATCAATACTCTATTAAGACACTAAGTCAAAATTTCTTGTCAAAAATATGTTTTCTCTTCTAGTCATGTGTTTGAGTTTTCTGTGTGTTTACACCTTTTGAGTATCTGTGGAAGCACCTGTGTGTGCATATGTGTGTGCATGTGTGTGTGTGTGTGTGTGTGTGTGTGTGTGTGTGTGCGCGTGCGCGCGCGCAAATGTGAAGGCCTGGGGTTGACCTACAGAGTCTTCCTTGATGGACTGTTTTCCATCTTATTCTTTGGAAGTCAAGTCTCCAGCAAACCCAGAGTTTAATGATGTAGTTAGTCTCAACAGAGAGACATTACTAGTTTCTGGGGGTCCAAACTCTGGCACCCTTATTTGTGAGGCAAACTCTTAAACTGCTGAGCCAGTGCCCATTAAAATAGTTTTAATGACTCCATTGATGCCTCTAATTACCAAAATGCATAACTCCCAAATAGAACAATGTGGTGACATATTGTTTACCCTAATAAACTTATCTGCTACTAAACTAGACATAGAGACCAGACAATGGTGACATACATCCTTAATCCTATCACTTGGGAAGCAGAGATCTGTCTGGATCTCTGAGTTCTAGACCACACTGGAAACAGAGCCAAGCAGTGGTGGCACATGCCTTTAACACCAGGAAGGGATTATATTCTCTTCTATATTCATATGCAGAACTATGAATCTACCATGAGAAAAAAGATAAATAATAGGATAAATGGGTAGATCATTGAATCTACAATAAAAAGAAAAAGGGAAAGATACAAAAATGACAAAAGGTAGATTATTGGAACTTTTATGAAAAAATATATAATAACTATATATATATATATATATATATATATATATATATATATATAATGTCAGGGCAGAGAAAGGTATATAAAGCATGAGGAAACAGGAACCCAAGCTCTTTAGACTGAGGATTTCCTGGAGGTAAGCTAGTGGCCGCAGTTACTCAACTAGGACCCTCAGGGGTGAGGACTCAGAGCCATTTAGTCAGACCATTCCTGGAAAAAGGATCGACTGAGGAGTTGGTGAGTCCCCTGCTCAGACTGGAGCTGTATGCTGGTAGGTACATGCTGGTAGGATTTGCTGAAGGAGGTAGAGGCAGGAGGATCCAGAGTTCAAGGGCAGCCTGGAAGGCTTTTTAAGAGAAGCTGAAGCCACGGCCAGGTCGGGCCACAAATGGTGGTGACTGGCTCATGGAGGCAACGGCTGCTGCTCTGAGTTGCCAGCTGCTTCTTATCATGTTGGAGGACGAAGGGTTTACTGCTGCTTGTTGAGAGAACAATTGCCAGGATCACCATGTTACAAAAAAGCATTGGCAAAGGTCAGTTTGTAGAAGTTTGGTGAGGCAAGTGGCAGGGAGGAGAAGTTGCTATGAAGGTATTTTCTTCTAGGGAAGAATGTTCGTGGTTCCCAGAGGCAGAGACCTATCAGACAGTGATGTTATGCCATGCAAACATCCTAGGATTTATAGCAAAAGATGACAAAGGCAATGATACATGGACTCAGCTGTGGCTGGTGTCGGATTACTATGAGCATGGATCCTTTTTTGATTACTTGAATAGATATACTGTTACAGTGGATGGGATGATCAAGCTTTTCTACTTGCCCATCATCATATGGAGATTGTTGGTACCCAAGGAAAGCCAGCTATTGCTCATAAAGATTTGAAATAAAAGAAAAACCCCGTTGAAGAAGAATGGAATCTGTTATATTGCCAACTCGGGACTAGCTGTGAGACAGACGGCTCATGGTAATTTCCAGATGGCTAGCTGAGATGATCCAGCCTGACAGACTACTCAAACAAGGACTTGAGACAAGCCCTGCACTTTCTCATTATGCAGAGACTGGACAGCAAGTGAACAGGTACCTCTCCCAGGACTTGACAATTAATCCAGTTTTTTTTTCAGGATCTCCTAAAGATGCTTTCACTCCCAGACAGCAGGAATCAATTATAAGAACATGACACCCAAATTCCCAAGAGGTGGAGTGGGTGGTTTTTGGTCATTCAATAGGTTATGGATACTTGTCATTGTTTAGGATAGTTGGTAACAAGTTATTGTGTTGAATAAAGGTAAGATTATTGAATCTACTCTGAAAAGAAATAAGAGAGAATATGGATATGAAAGGCAAAAAGGTAGATTATTGAATCTACTTTTAGAAAGCAACTACTAGTTTTAAATATTTTACACTGAATTGGATTTTTGTATATTGTATACAAATTATGTATAGTGATACAAATTTGAGATTGATTCTGTTAGAAAATAATGTACATATATTTCTAATCTTGTTCAAGATATTGTACCTATACAACTCATTTAGCAATGTAACGCAAATTGCTAGTACTTGAAAGCTATTACAAACTAATTAGGGTATAAAGAAATGCAAGTTAGTATTTAGTCACCTATTTCAATGGATCATGTAGTCAGATTAGGTATGTTTTTAAGGTCAAACAGAGATACATCTTAGATATACAGGCCATCTTCAAACACTTCAAAGATCTATAGAATACGGCACTTAAGACATTTTCATAACATATATTTTTTTTCTTTTTTTGTGACAATGAGACATGTCTGCTCCTGGAAGCACCAATCTACTTTAGAGAAGATGATGGGCATTGAAGAAACTGCATATGGAGTTTACTTTCACTGTGACCAAAGTTAGCCATTGGGCAAGAAAGTGCCCTTATCTTGATGCTGACAGTATGCTGCCCAAAATGGACAAGCAGGACATAAAAAAAGGACTGCCAATCCATGCCAAGACAAGGTAGAAAGGCTCTTTAGAAAATCCTGCTTCACAGAAAATCTGTCAGATGTGCTAGACCTGTAGGCTGAAGATGTTGATGGATGCCCCAACATTGCAGAGGAAACTTGGGTGACTGTCCAGGCAGCCAGCTGTTTCTGTCATTTCTCACATTTTTTGGAAGTCCCTTGATTATACTTCCTGCTTACTCAGTTAATATTATGTCCTTCTTGGGTCTCTGAGAGAGCTGAAGATTAGTTATAGTTTTCCTTGTTAACAAATTCAGGAATGAAACTCACTACAGAGGTGTAAAGTGTATGAGTTAGAAGAACATCAAAGGAGAGTTTTCTTTTGATAATACAAGTTAGGATAGAAAGTGAGTTAGGAACAATATTTTGGACTCACAAAGGTAGAATAAATAATGGAGTTTTTTGTCTGAATTTGACAAACGTTAATGAAATGGATATTGTTACTGTAATTCTTGAATGAATATATTATATATACTTACTGTACTTATAGTTTTTTTTACATAAGTTATCACTTTCTATAATTATTTTAGACAAAAAAAGGGGAAATGTGGTTATATTTTGCACCTTAATTTATCTGGGGATCAGAGGACAGTACCAGCCACTAGATTAGACATAGAGGCCAGACAGTGGTGACACACACTCTTAATGCTATCACTTGAGAGGCAGAGATCCAACTAGATATCTGAGAGTTCAAGGACATATTGGAAACAGAGACAGTCAGTGGTGGCACACACCTTTGATCCCAGTACTGGAGGCACACAGCCCTTTAATCACAAGAAATTATCTCAAGGAAGAGAAAGGTATTTAAGGTGTGAGGAAACAGGAATTCCTGCATTTCAGGCTGAGGATTTCATTGAGATAAGAACATGACTGGCTTGTTCTGTTTCTCTCATCTATCAACAGTCACCCCAATATCTGGCTCTGGGTTCTCTACTAATGAGACAGTTTAGCAAACTGTCTTACAGAACAGAAGGACCAAAACACAAAAAAGGGACCATACGATTGTTCTAAGTAATAGAGGTTAGTTTACAGTTTTCATTCCACAAATTATTCTGGATAAATTGAGAGTCAATAGTAAAGGTGCACTTATGGGATGGCATAAACATGGAACAAGTACCCTCAAACAATATTGTACCCCTCAACATCCACACTGGGTTGGGATAAGGAGATGTAGGACACAGAGTAAATGATGACACAAGAATCTCACAGGACCAAGGCAGGGGTCATTGTTTGAATTTGGGGTTTTATTTCATTGTTTGATTTTGAGTTGGGGTTCCATTAAGTTGTCCTTGGGTAGTTTGAATTTGTGATGTTTATTGGTGAAATTATTAAGGCCATTCCACGTAGTTAAAAGAGAGGTTTATTTTGTGGGGTAGTGTACAAATGAAGCGATAGGTTGGTTGTAGGGTATGGCAAAGGTATGGCGCAGTCCAGAGGTGTTCTCTGGAGAACTCTACCTCCAGCGACCAGAGTCCTAGAACCAAGCAAGCCCCAGAATCTTGGAATCAGGTCTTCAATGTCCTCTCTCAGCTCTGCCTTGTAAGCATAACCATTACTGAAGCCTCATTGGGGGTTGGAACTTCCAGGTCAAAGCTGGAATGGCTACCCACTACAGATGTTCCTGCTTCAGTCTTTCATGTAATTGGTCCTCAAATTAACTACTTTGATTAATGAGTCTGTGTATTATCAAATGAGATGGGTTTCTTTCCTGGACCCAGCTATTCTCTTCTTTTACCCACCACACCATGCTCTCTAGAAGGCAGATTTCTCAGACTGGCCTGACTTACTATAGTCTCCTCCAATTCTTGGCATTTGTTGCCAGCAATCAACTTTGATGACTAGAGTACCCTCTCCTGGCACATGGTATTTGGTACTTCTATACTGAATTTTGATTTATTGTCTCATTGGTGTGGAAAACCAACAAGATTCTAAACATAGGCATAAACTGCATAGAAAGTAATACAGGCCTCAAAGTAGAAACCATGTTTGATGTTTAAGAAACTATTCTCTACCCTAAATGAAGAGGCAAGGTGGATATTAATCACAAACTCCAAACTGAGATCCTCAAAATTATTATTATTACTCTTATTAACATTATTATTACTCTTATTAACATTATTATTGTTTTGAGAAACATTCTCCTGTATCCCAGGGTGGTCTGATAATAATTGTGTACTTAGGTACCTTTATTGTCTGCCTTTGCCTCCTGAGTACTGGAATTACAGGCATGTGACACCACACCTGATTATCTGTGATGCTGAAGACAGAACCTAAGGCCTAGTACATGCTGAGCAAGGACTCTGCAATCAGAGATTTTTTTTTCCTTTACAAAAATGGGACACCATAATATTGGTGATCCAGGAACCAAGTTTTAAGTTATGCTGGCCTTGATCTTCTGATCCAAATGCTTCCAACTTCCACCATGATGAACCTCTCTAAAAGTAATTTGAACAAAGTATACCCTTTTAAATAACAGATTATCTTATAAGTATTTAATGTGCTTTGGGGCTGCAGGATGAAGGCCAGTTGGGAGTGTGAGTGCCTGGCATCTAAGGCAGGATTTCAATGAGGAAGAAACAGAAACTCATATTGGACCCATTCTACTTTGTGGTTAATATATTCAGTATGAATGAGAAGAGTAAGAAATCATAAAGACAAGGCAATGATGTTCCAAAAAATGAAATACAGAAAAAGTCTCCTGGTAATCTCAATGGAATAAATAAATTATTTAAGGTCAAGGGATTGGTACTATGTCAATGATTAAAAAAAAAATAGGGAAACAGCTTACCTGTTATCTACATGCCTATTTAAAAACCCTGTGTTTATGCCATGCCTTGGTGGCACATTCCCTTAGACCCAACACTGAGGAGGTAGGAGGAAGTCTGTGAGTTCAAGGTCAGTATAGTTTACACAGTGAGTTCCAGAATTGCCACAGCCATTACTCAGAGAAACCCTGTCTGACAAAAAAAAAGAAAAAGAAAAAGAAATATCCTAAAAAGCAAAAAAATAAACAAACAAATATCACCAAACAAACCAACTACAACAACAAAAACCTGGGTTTAAGTAGGATTATGTCAGCATCCCCTTGGAGGTAGACCACTGTACTTTTCTAGGGTCATACTGTAAATGTTTGATCTGAAACATTGATAATGTGCTCAAAACACAGAACACTGAAAATACAACCATACTTATGACCTTGCATAAAATTCAACTGCATGTGGATCAAACACATCAACATAAAACCACATATACTGAACCTAATGAAAAAGAAAGTGGGGAATAGTCTTGATCTCATAGACTCGGGAAAGGACTTCAAAACAGACCACCGAATCGACAGTCACTAAAAGCAACAATTAATAAATGGAACTGAAAAGCATCTGTTTCATTAAGGACACCATCACAAGGGACAAAGTGACAACCTACAGAATAGTGAAAGATTTTTGCCAACTACACACACTATAGATGGATAATATCTTAAATGAGTGATGAACTCAAAAAAAAAAAAAAAAAAAAACAAACCTGGACATCAGGAAAGGAATTAACTCAGTTAGAAATGGGACATAGAGTTAACAGAGAATTCAAGAAAGGGAAAACACAACCTCCACTTCAGGATGCCTTCATCCTACATCCACACTTCCTAATCCTCAGAGCCCCAGAGAGGAAGATTAGAGAGCTCTGAAAAAGCCTGGCTAACACCCCAAAAGTTCACTTACAGCAACCAAACCATCTGCCTTTTTGGCCCTGGTGTTCTCAAAGGCAGTTTCTAAATGGCGCCTATGATCTAATCAACTAGGGTTGAGGCTTTCCAGGATCTGGCAATGACTTGGAGACAAAGGAAATTTCCTGAGGGGAAATCAATAGGCTCTTGGACTCCTCTCCTGTGAGCCCTGTGATTGTAGGGATTTTAATTCCAACCCTGGAAAGATGCTACAATGGAGCCAGAGCATGAATGATATCACAGTCGGTGCCTTCTTTCTTAGGATTCCACCAACTCAGTTTGGAATAATCCTTATCTGAACCATATTTCTAGGTATAAGACTCAAATAAATTTACATACTGGACATCTTCACTCATCTAGGATTTATTAAGTTACATTTAATCTTTATGTCTTCCTCATCCTCATTTTACACACTCTTTGGAATCTATCTTAACATACTCATTATGATTCCTCATGCTCTCTAATTACTAAATCTGTCTCAATGTCAACAACTGGCTTGCCACATAAATAATACAAAACTTCCTTTACCTGCCAGTCCTCTTAAGAGTTAACCCAAAAAGTCGGGTCTTACACCAGTGAAGGGATGACCTTGCCAGTGAGGACAAGAGCAAGAAGAGAAATAGCAAAGAGGAAAGGGTTTCCTTCTTCCATGTCCTTTCAACAGGCTGCCGTAGAAGGGACAGCTAAGATTTAAGATGAATTGTCACATCTCAAAACATCTGAGTTTAGGTGGGGCTTCCTAATTCCAAGGATTCAATCAAGAAAATTCCCTGACAAGAAATGGGAATTTTAGTTCATTGAACATGTTTTTTTTCTTTTGTTTTGTTTTTTTCCATTTTTCTGTTTTTATATTTATTCTTTTTCTAAACAGGGTTTCTCTGTTTAACATTGGAGCCTGTCCTGAAATGCACACTGTAGTTGAGGCTACCCTGTAACTTTCAGAGACATGCCTGCCTCTGCCTCCTGAGTGTTAACATCAAAGATGTGTGCCACCAATCCCTCCCTGGATTCCCCATGAACTTTCTAAAAAAGGAAGAGGGAAAGAACAAAAGGGGAGAGCATTGAAAAAGGAATAATTCTTGAAGAAATTGCAGTTGAGGTGAGTAAGACAAAAATGAGCTGAAGTAAATTCTCAAGGAATTATTAGAAATTTTTTAATGTTGATATTTGCTAAAATCACAGATTGATATCATTAACTGTTCAGTTGAAAAAGGTAAACCGAAAATATAGGCACATCACAAAATATTTAGAAACAGTGAAATATTGTAGTAAAATTGCTCTTTATTTTTTTAAGATTCTGTTCTCACTGTATATTCCAAGAAAGCCTTGACCTAAAACTCCTCCAGCTTCAACAGCCCATTCCCAAGGACTCTTGGATTAAAGGTGTGACCTATCACACCCAGATAAGATGTGTGACTCAGGAGAACTTGTTGTGGAGGATTGTTTTGTGAGTATTGGCCATAGATTTAATTGACTCTTCCATCCAATCAGAGTACTGCTGTTTACGTGGGTGTGGTCTCTAGAGAGTATATAATGACATTCCAGAGTCTAGCGAGTTTCATTCTCCTCTAGACCAGACAGAGTGTGTTCTCATACCTTCTGGCTCCTAGACTGCTAGATCGTTCTTGGCCACACATTGAGGATCGCACCACTGAGGTGAGCTAATATTGTTGTGTCCGCTCCAGACACTGCTGAGACCAGAGACAATTCCGCGGGAAAATGGAGTCAGACATCTCACAAGCCTTCCGGGAAGAACTCACCTGCCTCATCTGCCTGAGCTACCTTACAGATCCAGTCACCATCAGCTGCGGCCACAGCTTCTGTCGAGCCTGCCTGCACCTATCCTGGGAGGACACCCAACTTCCAGTCCACTGCCCTATGTGTCGGGAACCGTGCCAGCAGAAGGAAATGAGAACCAACGTTGTTCTGAAGAAGCTGGTGTCCATTGCCAGACAAGCCAGCCTCATGAAGGACCTGAGCTCTGAGGAGCATAAGTGTGTGACCCACAAGGAGACAAAGAGGATCTTCTGTGTTGAGAGCAGGATCTTCCTCTGTCAACCATGCTCTAACTCCCATGAGCATAGAGGTCACACACATTGTCCCATTGAGGCAGCAGCTGACGCTGAAATGGAAAGACTTCTGAAGCAGATGGCATCTCTATGGGAGAAGATCCAAGAAAACGAAGAGAATATCCAGGCAGAGAACAGAACAACAACTTTGTGGATGGACTATGTGACTCTGCGGGAACAAATGATCAGGACAGAGTATAGGGAGCTGCATCCATTCCTCTGTGAAGAGGAAGCCAAACATATCGAGTGTGTGAGAATGGAAGGCCAATGTGGTTTAGGGAAACTGAGGAAGAGTGAGGCCATGATGGTCCAAAAGAGCAAAGAACTAAGACAAATGTACCAGGAGCTGATGGCAATGTCCCAGGAGCCATATGTGGTACTGCTCCAGGGTGTGGATGACAAGGTCAGGAGGAGTGAGTCAATTCAGCTGAGCATGCCTCAAGGTATGAAACCTGAACTCAGTGCCCTACCCATCATTGGACTGACTGAAAAGTACAAGCACATCCACTTTAACATTTTCTTTGATAATGTAAGTACATTCCATTACAAGATGAACCTATTCAATGTCTTGAGAAAATTCAGCTTTGGACTTCACAGTAAGCATACACCTGTGACTTCTGTTGGATGCTATTTGGCTTCCTGGGCATCCTTGAACTTCATCTCAGGGAACTATTACTGGGAGGTGGAGTTACAGGACTCTGGGAACTGGGCTATAGGGGTCTGTAATGATTCCTGGTTAAGGAATGCCAAACAAATGATTGACTATGAGGGTGCATTTCTTCTTGTGTGTGTGAAGGAGGGTAATCATTACAGTCTCCTCACCACATGCCCCGTATTCCAGCACTATATGGAGAAGCCACTGGGCCGGTTTGGGGTTTTCCTGGATTGTGATGACGGATGTTTAAGTTTCATTAATTTGGCCAAGAGTTCCCTAATATACAGGTACCCCCCTGGTACCTTCAAAAACCCTGTCCAGCCTTTCTTCTCCAGTGGCCATGAGGGGAGTACCTTTAATCCAGCACCTTAGTGTTTCTGTAAATATTTCCTCCTGTAATGTCATCTCTTTTATTGCTATTAGATAATAAAATACTATTAAATGGAAAAAAGTTTCTTTCTTTACAGACACTGCATTTGAGTGTATGTCTAAAAGAGGTTTCACCATAGCTGTGGTGCCACCATGGGAATGGTCTAGGCCTCTAGTTTCTGGAGACTGTTGTTTAGCTTGAACTGTTTGGGTGACTCCCAGGCTTGGTGATTGGGATCGATCCTTGGTGCATGAGTGGGCTTGTTGGCATCATGTGCCTAAGGTCTGACACCTTGTTCATCTTTGGTTCAGGGGGAAGGGGCTTAGACCTGCCTCAACTGAATTTACCATTCTATGCTGAATTCCCATGGCAGACCTTAAATTGGAGGAGGTGGGAACGGGGTATGTTTTGTAGAGGCTAAAGCTGGCTTTGGGGAAGATTGAGGCGGGGTGATCTGTGGTTGGTATGTAAAATGAGTAGAAAATTGCTTAATAATAATTTTAATAATACTAATACTAATACTAAATAAAACAGGGTTCAGAATCATAGCCCACATTTCTAATAATATTACTCCATAGTTTCCTGTTTTTGTTTCTTTTATTGAGACATGGTCATGCTATGTATTCTTGGCTGTCCTGGTATTCACTCAATATTAATCCTAAAACTCAAAGATGTTCACTTGCCTCTGCATCAGGAGAACTGGGATTAAAAGCATGCACCAACAGATCCAGTTCATTGTTAGTTTATATTTATTACTCCTTCTTCCTTTTTCCTTTTCTTTGAAGTTGAATATTTTACCAAGACTTAACATTGACAAGATGTCTAGCTATTCTAAAAATATTTAAAATTTGTACAATACAATAATAATGTAAATGGAATGATGGCACTTTAAGAAGAAATAAAGGAATATAATGGATGATTTTGGAACTAATAAAGAACTATCCAAAGAGAAAATTTGGTGTGGAATATTAGTTGAAGATCTGTTACATTTGGTTATGCTGTGGAACATTTGTTTAATGATGCAAAGATTTATTGCATTTGTTTAACTCTGTGAGTCTGTGTTATTTTTGCCTCTTTAAAATACCTGATTGGCCTAATAAAGAACTGAATGGACAACAGCTAGGCAAGAGAGAGATAGCTGTGGCTGCAAGGCAGAAAAATAAATAGAAGGGGATTAAGAGAAGAGGAAGGAATGAGGAAAGGAGAATCTGAAGAGGATGCTGGGAAATAGTCACCCAGCCACACAGCCAGAAGCAGAGTAAGAGGTAAAGAAAAGATATACAAAAATAGAAATAGGTAAAGCCAAGAGCCAAAAGGTAGAAAAGCTGCCTTTAAATAAACCAAGCTAAGGCCAGGCATTCATAAGGAAGAATATTTCTCCATAGGATTATTTGGGAGCTGGGTGGCAGGCCCTGGAGAGTGTAAAGAATAAAACTACAGAAAGATAAAAGAAGCTCTAATGAATAATAGTAAATTATTTATTAATTACTTACAAAGCAGAGATCACATCTCATATATTCTGCATGACATATTTCAAGCAACAGATGAATGAACAAAGCATTAGGAACTAAAATTATAGAACATTTATCTACAAAATAAGGAAGTTATTTGTACAAATGCTTGTTGTATGCATTTGTACATGTTTGTGTAAGTGTGCACATGTGCATGCAATTGCTTATGCACATGCTTGATCCTGCATACCTACAGTATTAACAGATTCTGGAGTCTTCTCTAATTGTCCTCCATTTTAGTTTTTGACAAAGAACCTCAAATTCAGCCTAGACATATTCATTGACCACTGTCTCATAATGAGCTCCAAATACCTACCTACAGCTCACTCCTAGTGCTGAGACTGCATAAACAAACCACAGTGCCTTAGTCTCTAGGAGCTAAGAATGCAAACTCATGTCCTGATGGTTGGACAAGCATTTTACTGACCAGGCCATCTCTCTAGGCCCTTAGAAGTTACCTTTTAAATAACTGATATCAAAGATTTTAAATATGTGAGTCTATGGGGGGTGGACATTCTTCTTCAAACCACCACACTAGTGGTGAGCTTGCTTATCAGTTTTTGGATAGTTTAGAAACCCTTACACAGGAAAAGATGTAGTGATATATTGTGTACTCAAATAAACTTGCCTGGGGATCTGAGGAGAGAGCAAGCCACTAGAATAGACATAAAGGCCAGACAGTGGTGAAACACACCATAATCCTATCAATTGAGAGACAGAGATCCATCTAGATCTCTGTGAGTTGAATGCCGTACAGGAAACAGAGCCAGGCATTGGTGGCACATACCTTTAGTCCCAGTACTGGGAGTCACACAGGCCTTTAATCCCATGAAGTGAGGTCAGGGCAGAATAAGGTATTTAAGGTGTGAGGAAACAGGAACTCATGCTCTTGAGGCTGAGGATTTCATAGAGGTAAGACTGTGACTTGCTTGTTATGTTTCTCTCATCTTTCAACAGTTTAGCAATTTATGTTACAGAACAGAATATCCAAAAGTCAAAAAAGGGACCATTCTATCTTTCTAAGTTATAGTGGTTAGTTTTCAGTTTTCATTCCACAAACCAACCTCTGGATAAATAAACTGATAGTTAATAGTGAAAGTGCACTTATGGGATGGCATAAACATGAAGCAAGTACCCTCAAACAATATTATACCCTCAACATCTGCTGGCTAATGGGTTGGGATAAGTAGATGTGGTGCACAAAGCAAATGTTGACACAAGAATCTCACAGGGCCGTGGCAGGGGTCTTTGTTTGTTTGGATTTTGGTTTTTATTTGGTTATTTGATTTTGAGTTGGGGTTCCATTAAGTTGTCCTGGGGTAGTTTGAATTTGTGATGTTCCTGCTTCAGTCTTTCATGTAATTGGTCCTCAAATTAACTACTTTGATTAATGAGTCTGTGTATTATCAAATGAGAAGGGTTTCTTTCCTGGCCCCAGCTATTCTGTTCTCTTCCCCACCACACCATGCTCTCTAGAAGGCAGATTTCTCAGACTGGCCTGACCTACTATAGTGTCTTCAAATTCTCGGCTTTTATTGCCTGCAATCACCAGGCAGGTGGTATTTGATGCTCCCATGTTAAATTTTTATTTTGCTTTTGATTTATTGTCTCATCCGTGTGGGCAACCACCAAGAATCCAAACATAGGCATCACCTACATAGTAAACACGAAGTTCCTAAAAGTAGAAACCATGGTTGACATTTAAGAGACTGTGCTCTACTCTAAGTGAAGAAGCAAGGTGGGTATCACTCTCAAACTCCCAACTGAATTCCTCAAAATAATAATAATAATAATAATAATAATAATAACAACAATAATTATTAATTTGATAAACTTTCTCCTGTATCCCAGGCTGCTCTGCTACATGCTGTATAGTTATGTATGACCTTTATTGTCTGCCTCTGCTCCTTGAGTTCGGGAATTACAGCATATGACACCATACCTGATTATCTGGGACACTGAAGAATGAACCCAGGACCTAGTACTTGCTAAGCAAGTACTCTGCAACCTGAGATAGAGCTCTTTCCATTTTTTTCCTTTTAAAAATAGAGACATATAATATTGGTGATCTGGGATTCATGTAAGTTGTGCTGCCTTGAACTCCTGATGCCAATGCTTCCAAATTCAGCCATGTTTGACCTCCTTAAAATATCTTTAACATAATATGCCCTTTCAAATAACAGATTATCATACAAGGATTTAATGTGCTTTGGGACTGGAGGATGAAGTTCAGTTGTGAGAGTGAGTGCCTGCCATCTAAGGCAGGATTTGAATGAGGAAGAAAAAGAAACTCATATTGGACCCATTCTACTTTGTGATTAATATTTTCTGTAGGAATGAGAAGAGTCAGTCATCATAAAGGCAAGATAGTGATGTGCCAAAAAAAATGTACAGAAAAACATCTCCTGGTAGACTCAGTGGAACAGATAAATTATTTAAAGTCAAGAGTTTAATAATCTGTCATTGATAAAAATAGACAAGCAGCAGGTTATCTTACTTGCATGCCTACTTAAAAACCCTGCATTTAGGCCATGCATTGGCTATGCATGTCTTTAATCCTTACACCTGGGAGGCCGGGCGATCTCCTCCAGTTTGTGATCCCCATGGTCTACACATGAGTTCCCAGGACAGCAGGAGCTGTTACACAGAGAAACCCTGACTCAACAAACCAAACACCAAACAAAGAAACAAAACTACCTCCCCCCACCCCCCCAAAAAAAATCCAAAAAGCAACAACAACAAAAAACCTTTGTTTAAGTAGAAATATGTCAGCCTTCCATTGTAGGAGGACCATCGTATTTTTCTAGGATTATATTATAATTGTTTTGATCTGATACATTGATAATGTCCTGAAAACATTCACAATATCATTAGGAAAGCACACTCCATCCTTTTTAATACTCCGTTATTTATTTAAGGTAATATTTTCTGAAAAATGTTGTACCTGGGTAAGCAAAAAATAATGAGTTTTGGTCCCTAGAGCTTCACTTATGTTGAAATTCTTGATGAATTATCTGTTTTCCTTGGGATGAGGGAAAGCTGGTAACAGGCTCTTATGAACCTTCTCTAGCTTCATGCTATTTTTAATTATTTTCCATGCCTAGTAAGTTCTCTGTGAGGTTATTTCAGAAGCTGAACAGTAAATATTTGAGGCTTATGAAGACTGAAAGCAGAATCAGGTGAGCTCATTTACTACACAGTTGTGCTTCCATCTCATTCCCTCTCATTTCCCTACGCCTTCTACTTCAATACGTATAATCTTTCTCATGCAAGACCCTGTGGGGCATTCTAAAGAAAGCAGTCAACTGTCTTTCCCAGTAGCTCAAGGTCATGCATATTCCAAACATGAGGAGGAGACATAGTTTAGAAAGTCCATTATCACCTGCTCTTGTATAGCTATTTTCTTTGAATGAATACATTCCCTTCTTGAGGGAGGGGGAGGCTCATAAGATTCAGCAAGCTAAGGAGACTTATCAGGTTTAGTCACAGCTTACCTGATCTAAGAGGCAAGGAAAAGTAAGTTCAGGTCAGAACTGTGTGTTGGAGCCCTTTCTGGGATTCAAAAATTTAAAACTCTTGTAAGACAAACAGTGAACAGAGAGAAAGACTAAGGAAGACACTGTAGGATACTCCTAAGGTCTAGCTTTTAATACTGAAGGAGGAAAATCCACTAATTTGTCACAGAAACAAGGGCAAGCTACTTCCTGTCTACCCACATCTATGTGCCTTGCTGTTTTGCCATCTGGTTTGCTCTCTCTCTTCAGCTACATCACTTGCTCTTCTTACCCAGCTTTGTCACTTCCTGTCTGTCTGTACAGACTTCCAGACTTCCTTGTTTAACTAGTGTTGGAATTTAAGGCATGTACCATAACACCTGGCTTTGTTTCCAGTGTGGCCTTGAACTAACAGAGATCCAGACAGATCCCTGCCTGTCAAGTGATAGGATTAAATGTGTGTTTGCTACCATTGCCTAACTTCTACATAGTAGCTGGCTTTCTCCTCTGGTGTCCAGGCAAGTTTTATTTTATTGGGAGACACAGTATATTGGGGGACACAATACATCACCACACACAACCTTAGTTCTTGTCCCTGAGTCAGGTGGAGCAACATAGGTCCACTCCAATAGTTTAACTATTAGAAATGAAGAAATATAGGGTAGTCCCACAAGAACAGTAGCAGCATATTCTAAGGGGAGTGGACAGCTCATGAAACATAAGTGAGAATTATAGAGAGTATGAGATATGATAGATTATGAGCCATGTATGGCATCTTTCCCTGAAATATAGGACTTTGATATTATTTTTACCCTCTCCATTTTTATTATTCTTATAGACACTGCACCCCCAAACCACATGACACTTATTTAAGAATGGACAGAAGTAGGCTTTCAGGAATACTGTCTACTCTCTATAAAATTGTTTCATTATATATTTCTAACACCATTCTATCTTGGGTTTGACAACAATCTGAAAGGATGGTAAAAATAAAAGTTAGGGAGTTTGAATGAAGATATCCTCATAGGTAGGAAAAGGCATGTTCAGGGGCTATAAAATTACTTGGGAAAATCCTAGGAGTGTGAGTGTGATACTTCCTGTCCTAGTTAGGGTTTCTAGTGCTGTGTTAAAACTCAGGATTAAAAGCAATTTGAGGCAGGAAGGTGAAGCTGAAAGTTTCTCTCTGCTCCCACCCAGCCCTGAGGTCCAGCAGTAACTTATTAAATAATCATTCAGAGGCTTAATATTATTTACAAACTGTTTGTCCTATGGCAGGCCTCTTGCTAGCTAGCTCTTTTATCTTAAATTAACCCATTTCTATTAATTTATGTCTTGCCATGTGTTCCGTGGCTTTACCGGTCTGCTGGCATCTTGTTGCTTTGGTGGTGGCTGATGTTTCTTTAGACTCTGTCTTTCTCTTTTCTGTCTTTCTCCTTGAATCTCCTGCTTACCTCTAAGATGCCTTGCCTTTGACCCAAGCAGTTTTTTACTAGCCAATCATAGCAACACATATTCACAGCATACAGAAAGACACCCCACAGCAGTAAGGTTTATTTCATCTTACTCCTTGTAGTCCATCATCTAGAGAAGTCAGGGCAGGAACTTGAGGCAAGCACTTGGAGTCAGGAACTGATGTAGAAGCCTTGGAGGAGTGCTACTTACTGACTTGCTCCTCGTGGTTGGCTCATCCTGATTTCTTATAGCCTACAGGACACCATGCCAGGGTTGGCACTGCCCGCAGTGAGCTGGGCCATCCTACACCAATCTTCAATCAAGAAAATATACTGTAGTGTAGTCCATAGGCCAATCTCATGGAGAAATTTTCTCAATTGAAGTTCCTTCTTCCAAAATGAGTTTAGTTTCTGTTAAATTGACAGAAAACTAGCCAGCATGTGTCCCTGTGAATTCTTGACAAGACTATCCCCTAAAGTCTCACCAACTATGAGGCTATTGCAATTGCTTTTTGGGGCATTCCAGATTTAGACATTAAGAAGATATTGCTGAAGATATTACATGCTTTGGACTGTAAGACTTGCAGAAATCAGACTTGGACTGAGCAGGAAATGCCCTCATTGATAGCTAGGTTTCGTAGTGCTTGAGGTTACACATGGGCTGTTTGAGGAAAAATTGGCACCAATAGTCTTACCCTGTTATGGATCTTTTAAATACTATATTGCTAACATGCCAAGCAAGATGTGGCCATTTATGCAATAGTGGTATAAATGTCAGATATATCGATTGTTTTCTACTTGGATTCAAAATCCACTCTGAAAGAAGGAATTCCCATCTGGTACTGTAAACAAGGCAAAAACCTTGACTGGAGAGATCGTAGGTCTGGTGAGGAGGCCACTTCTCCCACTTTATTAAATGGGTGTAATATGACTGCTAGAATGCTTTCTAAGTATATGACCTGATAGCCCCAGATTATCATGGCTATCAGTCTCCATCTTGAAAGAAAACATTTTATTTTTCAGTGATCGGTATTTATTTCAGGAAAGTACCTCCTGACGTATGCTTATGCATAAATGAAAGCAAATACTCAGAAATCAACAACACCTGGTCCTCAAGGGAAAAAGAAAATAGCAGAAAAGGGGGAAGAAAGAATATAAGAGCTGCAGGAGGAGGTGGTATGGTGTGTAGCTATTTTTCAAAATTTGACATTCTTTCCTGGAGGGAGCGGGGAGACTGATAACACTTAGGAAACACCAGGTTGAGGAAGTTCATAAAAGGAGAAGATCCTCAAGTCCCACCCGCAGAATTAGAAAAGCAGCACACAATGGTGGAGGAGTTACCTGTAAGTTGGGCAGTGGTCCCTAGTGATACAGTTTTCACATAAAGCAGAAACTCAGCTAGTCAAGCAAGAAAACCAGAAGGTTGGGTCAAAGATTTCCAAGGTGTTTTACAAGAATGAAGATAAAGCCTTAAAATTCCCAGCTGACAAAACACAAGAGTAAATCAATATATTAATAATCAGTAAATGTTATGTATAATAAAGTAAATATTTAAGGAAGTGATAAATTACACAATGAACCACTTTTTCCATTTAAATATATTTTATTACATATCATATCTTACATGTTATATTAATATGCCATATGTATACTGCCATATTATATATAATGTATTTAAGGAACTATATGTTGCATTCTGTACAATGTATTGTATAATACCACTATATATATATATATATATATATATATATATATATATATTATCATATAATATTTAAAACTATTTCAAGAGAGGTTCAAATTCATCCTAAATGAACAATAAAACAGATGTGTTTACTATTATTATATATTTAAAGATTACCAACTTAAGTTTTTATATACATGCACATAGTGAAATGATTACTATAGCCACACAAAGTATTAATTACTTCACATAGTTATTTATTTCTGGAAGTAAAAGCACCAAGAAGCTGCTGTTTTAACGAACTCCTAGAATACAATTAAATATTATAGTTATAGCACTTCATCTGTTTGCTGGGTCTCTAGATTTATTCCTCTAACACAAATCAAAGTTTGAACACATTGGTCAGCCTTTCCTCATCTCATTTCTCCTCTGCCCTGGTAAGCGCCAGTCTACTTTGTTGCTTCTATGTACTTGACTTTTTTGTTTGGTACTTTAGATTCAGCAGACAACAGAAGACACGGTGTATGTGTCTTTCTGAGTCCCTCTTAGTTCTCTCAGGAAATGTCCTTCAAGTTACTCTACACGGCTGCAATATCACTGCTAATTCTCTACTCCTTCTCTGACTTCAAGATTAAAGGTAACAGCAAGTATGGAGGTCAGTTAAATCCTAAATACTGGATCATTCTGTGTATTTCATACTGATGTCAAGAACCATTTTCATCACAGAAGGGGAAATGATAGCGGTGGAAGGTGACAGTAGACTGAGGCAGAGAGAGGGGAAAGACAGGGGTGGGGAGGTCACCAGCCAGAACAAAGAACGGAAGAAGATGTCACAAGGAAACTGGCTCTGCTGCATGCTACAAACTGAATTTTAGAAGTTTGAAATCTGTAGTATAACTTAACAGGAAGTTTACATCATTAAATTGTAACACTGGAGGAGTCTTCAAGTTCAGGTCCTTGGCACTTCCAAGTAAAGCATCTTTTTTATGAGTATGAGATAATTATAAAGTGAAGCAATATAATTAGCCATAGGTCAAAATAAGCCCCCAATAAAACTGTATCTAGCTATAAATCCTTTGGGTTAATATTTAAAATGTGTTTTACTATGATTTTCCCTGTAAAAATCTCAGAAAAATATGGAATCTGTTCCATGAATAATGCTCATTAAAATGAAATAATAATTTCCTAGGCATTTTCCTTAAGAAAGCTAATGATTTAAAACAGATTTCCCCACAGAGAAATTAAAGTGGAGTCCAAAAGACTTTGTAATATAAAAGTATATAAAAATCATATTTGAATAATCTCACTCAAAATAACTCGCCCAAGTTAGTGTAGTTTTTATGTATGAAGTAAGACGTCAGCCTCCCCATCTGTCTGTCCTCATCTGCCCATTTCTCTGAGGATAAATTTATTTTACTAGAGCTCAAATGGAAGGGGGAGGGGCCTCATTCGAGGATTTTTAACATTCTTACATTTTTTACTCATATTAATTATTATAGCTACTTATTTGTGTAGTAAGCTCTTCATTATTGGACAAGAAACTGTTATGTGTGATTTGTCTTTGAAATTTGTCTTCTGAACATCAGTCAAAGCAGCTGTTGGTCTGTTTACCACTGTCATCAAAATGAATGCTACCCTTAGGAGGCCTGGTGGTAAGAAAGGATGTTTTGAAGATTTGCCTTGCTTCAAAGTATCTTGGTGATATAGGACAAACATTGAGCTTCAAAGTACATTTGAATAATAACTGTTCTAAAATCTTACTTAAATATTAAAACATAATGGTTAATGAAATGAAGTTCTTAGAGCTTAAATTTTTACTTAAAATTTATGTGTATAATGTATGCAGATGCATCTGTATAGGAACATAAAACAGGAATAAAACCACAACAAACTCAGACACAGTTTTTAACATCACTTAACATTTAAAGAATTTTATACTGGTTACCTCTTTGATGTACAGGTATATAAATTATGATTTTTTTTGTTGTTATGACTGTTTCCCTAAAGACATCATTCAAAGCTTTCAAGAAGAGCAGCTTGTCATTTCTCTTTCTAAATGCAAATGTGATTGTATTTCCCAATCACTGATTCTGTACAATAATGGCATGATTGCTAGCTAGGAACCAGCAGTCTCCCAGAGTGGTTATTGTCTTTGACAATTCCTCTGGTACTCACTGAAATAATATGGTATATTGTTATTTTTGTATGTGCAAGTTTTGTCGTTCAAGCAGATGCTGAGATCCTTGATGAGCTATCTGTCCCTCATGTCTCCCTGGAGGTCTTCGTGGGAACTTATCCATTGTCATAGTTGGATGATGTTTGGACATAGGATGGAAACTGAAAATGTCAGTAGCTAGTTTTTCTTTTCTTTTTAATAGTAGCTCTCTCAGAAGCTAAAGATAGGAAGCATAACCAAGCCTCATGAGGAAACAGGCTTACGCTGCAAGAAAGTGCAAGTGATATTGAATAGAAGTGTTTCTGATGTTCTGCAGTCACAGTCAAGACTAATTGTAAACTTGGCTGACAAGAAGCTCGAAGCACTTTCTGTTCTAGAAGGAACTCTGATGAGCAATGCATAATTGAAGCCAGACAGGTTTTCCTCTTGCAGATGCACCAAAGACCTCTACCACCTCCTCCTTATTGATGACCAAGAGGGTTGAGGGTGGTCAGAAGTGTCCAAGGATCCTGAAACACTAGAGTAGAATAGGAGTGATTATTTGGTTTTCTTCCCATAATGCTTTTCTCTTGCAATCATCACAGCATAAAGCCCCCTTGTTCTATGGACGCCATGTCTAGGGACAGTGAAGGAGAACCAGCAGGTGAGATTTCTAAGACACTGAGCATGTCATCCTCTGATTGGGTGTTTGCTGGGCTACAGTACTTATCAGCCCAATATTGTGCTGTATTTCAACAGAGGTACAATGAAGAAGTTCTTCACAATCTTATCTCCTTTGAGTTCGGGTGCTCTCTCTTTACTGCTGACAAAAATGAAGAGGCTAAGAGAAATCTGCAGCATTTCATATTATGTGGGACAAGAGGAAACACTATGAAGTGCAGTCAAAAATATATGGAAACAGTTTCTTTTCTATCCTTTTCCTCTTTGAGAACTTCACCGTGGCCTGGTATTTGGTATAAAGAAAAAGGGAATTAATGAAGCAGAAGAAAATGTAGAGCTGCCCAAGCATGGGCTGCATAAGGCAATGGAAACCAACTGGATTCCTAGCAAGACCCCAAAGGTCAGGGCTGCCTCAGCTGAAGGGATGATCAACAGCGGCAATGGGGAGTAGAGATGACATGCGTTCTAGAAAACGAAGGAACAGCATTTCATTAGGACCACCCACCCCAGATAAAATCAGAATGGCCAAATTACAGGGACACTTAACCCCAGAGATAATTAAGCAGGAGCAGATTTCATCATTTTTAGTCTTTCTTATCTCTAGCCAACTAGTGGGAAAAATTAGAAGGGATAGATGGGAGAAGGTAAATATTTTGATTCAGATATGAGGCTGTTGTAGGCTGAGCTAAATTTCAAAAACTGGTAGTTAGCAAGAAGGTATGGAGTCATTTCAAGGCAAAAGTGACCCACAGAACCAGGGAGGCTATATAGCAGGGGGGACCCTAGGATGACTGGGGCTTATAATAAGTTTTGGTGTTACTCAGTTACTGGGCAAGCCTCAATGAAACATTTCACAATTAGGATAAGAATTTGTACTGTATAGAGCTGATAATAGAAAATAAATAAATAAATAGATAAATAAATAAATAGATAAAAATTGAGTGCTTTACTGGAGGACATTTGAAGGAATGATTGAACAATAAAGCCAAATGTTGTTAATAGAATCTAGCCTTTGTCAATGTCTACTCTCTTACGAGCATTAGGGGTGGCATAAACACTCTTTGCCTCTTTTGTCTCACCTCCATTTCTTCTACCTTCTATGATTATCCTGAATGAATATGATTTAATGCGTCCCCTCTGTAGGCTATCACATCATTAGGTTTCAGGATACATTTTTGAAAGAAGACATTTAATTTTCTCTACTCCTTTAACATATTGATTCTCATTAGATCAATGACTGGTCCAATTAGCTGTGGCTAGAGTGTAAAGTCATGAGGCAAATCAAGAATAGAATCAGAGGTGGGTAATTTTCTCAAAGAGGGGCTGGGCAGATTGTATACTGGGCTTGACTTACAGTGTTCATTTACTGAATTATGGATTCTGATGCCCTTTGGCTAAGTCTATTTCTAAAATGTAGACTGTCTGTGATCACATCAAGGTGAACCATAACAGATCTTTAACCTACTTATTATGTGTTAACAAAGAGGAAGTCTTCAGAAGGTCAGATGTGACACACATTGTTGGTCAGGAAGAAGAAATGAAACAGGCAAAATAATCTTTTGTCAAATTACTTATGGTTAAGCAGAGCTTCAGACAAATGAAAAGTGCAATTGCATTAGTGATTGTGCTTATTTCTCAAGGTGGGACATGAAAACTTGTATATAAAGCTGAATGCCACTATTAGAAAAACACTGCACCACATGGCCTCTAATGGTGGACTGAGGTGTTTTGAAGGATAGCTCAGTGACACCATGCCCTTGAGAACAGCTGAGGGTTTTGCATTTGATATGCAACTGAGGAGACACAGATACGTGTTGAACATTATTTTCCTGTTACTTGGCAACAGTTTCTTTTTCCCTCTTAGCAACAGTGGAAAGAAAAGCTTTTTGAAAACTGAAAAGACCACAGAACAGAGAAGTCAAATCCTTTTCATATATCCTTCAGCCGGAGGGCATATTACAAGACGCTGGAATCCGCTGTGGACAAAATGAAGTACTCTTGTTATCTAGTTATGATTATATTCCTATTGAAATTTAACCCACAGCTCCAGTATTCTAATTGTCTAATGGGTTCTACCTTTTACCTTACAGTTAGGTATCTGGAAACACAGTGCTTTCGGTCAATTTCCATTCACATCCATTCTGGCAATATGAGACTGAGAATAAAGAAGTCTATCAGGAAAGGCAATGATTTTCAGGTAACCTCTGATTGTGTGATTAACCAAACAGGTCCTGGATTTCTCACAGAACTAAGCTGGTAGAAAAACTGCAGATATACCAAGGAAGAGAAAGGCAGAATAGTTAGTGGGTGATATCTACCTAGCACAAATCTTGGCTTGGAAACAATAATGATTATCATTTTTAGGAAAGAAAGAGGTGCATTAAGTCACTAAGAATCTAGGGTTGGTTTTTTATTTGTTTGTTTTTTAATAGCTACTCATGACACAAGTAGTGAAAGTTAAGAAAATAATTTATCAATATCCTAAGCCTATAAGGAAAAACAACTCCAAGGGGGAGTTTCAAATGATTTTCAGGAACAAAAGTCATTAGTTTCACTGATGAAAATTTCCACAAAGACTGTCAAAATATTCAGTCTGCTAAGCAGTGAGGCTTGAGCATATTGAATCATACCATAGTTTATGCTTGGTTTCATGAGACAGTTCACAATATATATTTCCATATTTGTTTCACCTGTTATTATCAGTAGACATCACTGTACCCAAGATGTCAATCATTTCTATCATCCTAACAAAGTCCCTTCACAGTCCTTCCAGTAAGTCCGCCGGGCTACTCAGGCAAAGGCAGTCCAAGTGTTTGCAGAGGACAGTATTTCCTGGCCTTGATAAGCCATAAGCACATGAGCACACACTGCAATCCACTGTTGGAGACCATGTGGTGCAGTTTTTCCATAGGCATTCAGCTCTCTTTAAGAAACAAGTACCTCACTAAGGCAAGTGCATTTTGCTCAGTGGACGCCACTACCTCCCTGTGGTGTGACGTTTTCTGGAGAGACATAAACCAATATGTAGTCTCCCCAGGTGGTGGGGGGCTGAAGTCAGTTCAAGGAAATTATTCCATCCAAATGTAGCTGGGTCACCCAATGGGCTTAGCGGGGTGACTCACAAGAGCACGAAAGATTTAAAGGCCGATTCATCAAAAAAGGTGCACACTAGTGTGAATGATGACTCACTCATGCTGTGCCTTTGAAGCTGCTCCCTGCACAGCCTGCTGGCAGCTTCACAGAAGAGTCTTCTCTTTCCTAGAAACTGTTCACCGCTTACAAATCCGTTGGGGGAGGGGGCCTCGTGACTCATACCTTTCTGAGTTTCTTGAGTCGTGTAATTTTTGTTAGCGTTTTTGAGTTTTACGAGTTTCACTTCTCCCTCCAGGAAGGCATGTTTCTATTCAGAGGAAATCGCTCCACTCTCGCCCTGGCAAGTGTTTTCTTAGTCTCTGGCCCCTTCCCCACTTCCCTTCTGTAGTTCTTGTTCTGTCTCCTCCCGCACACAAAAGGACACACAGAGGAAGTTGATTACACCTGTTTCGCTATTGGGCATGCTCACTCGTGGAAAAGGTCAGTACCTGTGCACCACAGCAGGTGTCTCTTTTCCTGGCAATGACAAGCCAGCCCCGCGCCCCCCTACCAGGAAGCATTCCTATTGCTTACCATTCATCTTTCAGTTGTCTTATACTCATTCACAAATCTATGTATCTTCTCTATCGTAACTCCACTTCACTATCAATTGCTAAAGAAGATCAGCAGTTTGGCCCTGTATTTTCTCAGGCATTTGTATGTGGCCATGTTTTCTAACACAGCTTTACCAGGGCCCTACTATGGGAATCTTCAAGATAAATTTCTTCTCAACCTCTTGGTTATGACCACATGGAAAATCTCCAAGATGAGACTCATAAAAACCAAGCTGATATTTTCTCCACTTATGTATAAGATCTGTATTTGTGTGTAGAATATCTCCCATGATAATTTTTTTGGGGGGAAGGGTGCCTTGTCAAGACAGGATTAAGGGACTCCTACATTTCTTTAGGATACTGAGATTGCCTATAGCCTCTTATACAACGTAAACACTTATACTTTATCATTTAGGAGTGATGACAAAAAGTGAGCACATGTCCAGTCCAGGAGCAAGTTTTTCCCAAAGGCTTCCCATCTGTGGTTGGCTGCAGCAAACACTGAGGAACCATGGAAAAGACTGAGTGATTAAATGTTTACAAATAACTCACTGCGAGTTTCCCAATTTCCACTAATCCTACAAATATTATCAGTTTCTGGCCTTCTATTTTCATAGTATCCTCCTTTTGACTAAAAATTTACAAGCCCCGTACTGTCCAATCCAGCAGTCATGACATTTCATTACTTGCATTCACTCTCCAGTGAGACACACTCACTTGGATGGTACTTACTCTTCAAATGCCAGCTCTTACAATCTTTTGCATGTGTTGCCCTTTGTGATATCAAGGTTTTCTCTCTAGAGCATCTTCATAAGTAAGAGAGTCTTATATGTGTGTAACAACAATAAATGAAGAAACAGGCCATGAATTTGAAAGAAAGCAAGGAGCTATATATGGGATGATTTGGAAGGAGGAAAGGGAAGGAAGAAGTGATGCAATTATATTATGATACGAAAAAGAAAACAATTTTAATGTATTTTTTGCAGAAAAGAAATTCTATTGCTGAGATTTGTTTCATCAATATTCACCTCTGCACACTTGTGTCTGTATTCTAATCATAAAACAAGCTGTTTCATAGCATGGGGCACATCCTACTTTGACAAAGCTCAGTAGCAATGTCACTAGCTTATATCCTATTTTAATCATTAAATAAACATGCATGGAATAATGATTTAATCTTGAGAAACCTTAGCATTAAAGAACCAAAATCAATCAATTTGATTAATCAGTAGTGTGCAAAGCATTAAAAAAGTAAAACTATATAGAAGTTCACTGAGATGTATAGACTTTAAGTATGGGTAATTTTGATATGTGATTTCTTTCACTTGCAAGCTCTTCATAATAAAAAATTGAATCAAAGTTTTAAAAATATTAAAATATTTCTTCATGGAACAAAATTTTAGATGATTTAATATTTCTACATATTTGTTTTTGGGACTAATCAGCTTTAAAGTTATTGAGAACCATGAAAAAGGAGAAGTCTGTACTGATGACAGAGAAGATTGACATGTGTTAGTTTGTTCCTTATTGGCTATCACTAGACTAAGTTTGCATAAAATTAATTAAATTTTCACTTAATACTATTAAAATATTAATGTTCATTCAAGGCTATGATTATTTCCTTAGACAGTTTTGACTTGAATGAACAATATTCTCTATTCTTTTACTTATCTCTATCACTTATTTTTTATTCACTAATGTCTTTTTTTAAAATTTTTCGAGACAGGGTTTCTCTGTGTAGCTTTGGAGCCTGTCATAGAACTCATTCTGTAGACCAGGCTGGCCTTGAACTCACAGAGATCCACCTGCCTCTGTCTCCCACCGCCGCCGCCGCCGCCGCCACCACCACCACCTGGTTTATTCACTAATCTTAATCTAGCAAATCTTTTACAGTTGTGTAGTAGGTGTATCCAGAAGATATTAACTAAAGAAGATGTACTGTCACCAAAATGAGGGGAAAGAAAGGGTAACATTTCTGCCTTCTTTTGATTTGTCTGGTTTATACACACACACACACACACACACACACACACACACACACACACACAATCTGTATGTGGATTTGCTGCTTTTTTTATATGTTACTAACTCAAACATTGTAATTGGAAGTATGCTAAAACTAAGGAAAGGTGAATTATATCAGCACTGAACTTCAAAAGTCTCAAAAAGTAATAGTTACTGTTTCTATATTTTAGATTTCTGGGTTAATTTTAATGTGTGTTGTTTTTCATTTGCAACTTATTTATAACAAAGGTTTAACAAATTAAAAAAAAAATCAAATAAAATTTCACCCATATAGGGGTTTAACATTTGGTTTGTTGATACCAGGTTCTTGAGATTCTGTTTTCCACATGTTACTCATTGGCTGATCCGTGGCTTCTGACAGGGAATCATGCTATTCCTCCCTCCTTTTCCAAGCCTGTAGCTACAGAATGAATTGCACCACTGGCCTTTGCTTCACCAGGTTGCAAATGGCACATCATGATAGTATTGGCCTCTTTAAACGCATCTTCCATTTGTTTATTTTTATCTTTTTTTCTATGTGTATGTGTGTGTTTCTGTGTTTCTGTGTGTATGCCTGTTTTTGTGTCTGTGTATGTGCCACCAGCTTACTTTTTAAAAAAATTCTTGACTATTAGAGTGATTAGGTTATATTAAGTCCTGATTTTATGTAGTATAGTATGATATTGACAAGAATTGTGAGTCCTTGCAAGTTTTTTCCCAGTAAAAAATGTTGAGACAACAGCATATCCACATTTAGAAGAATTAATTAGATATCACCTCATAGCAAATAAGAAATTTAACTAGATTAGGTACATAAAATACTTGAAATATAATATTACTATGATTTAAAAAAGGATGACATTGTTCTAAGTCAAGAAAGAACCTACATAAGGGAAAATTCAGAATATTGACACAACTAAACCTCAACAGCAAACATGTCTGATTGAAAGTGGGCAAAATATTACAATGGATATTTCTCAAAAAAGATACACATGGGTATTTTGTATATACAGAAGGCTAATCATCACATATATGCAATGCAATGAGATATCACCTCACACATGAACAGCTGTTATTTTTTGTTGTTAAGATAAATACTGGGAAGGATATAGAGCAAAGGAAAATCTTGCACAGTAGTACTGGGAATGCAAATTATGAGATAAATTATAGAAAACAGTGTAGTCTCCTCAAAAGAAAAGGGAAAAAATGATGAGGACTACTTCAAAGGAAGAAGGGGACCAGTGAGAGAAAGGATGGGGAGGATGTGAAGAGTAGATATTCATGAGTAAGTTATATGTATGTATGTCTGTGTCATAACTAAATCCATTATTGTGTATGCTAGCTCAAAAAATAATAAAGAAAGATATATTTGATCAAAAAGCTTTAGGACATACCGAAGAGATAGTATCCAATCAAGGTTGAATTCAATAACTGCTTTATTAACTCTTCCGGCTATAAAATAATGTACAATTTGGCATCATTATAACACAGGTTTTCTCATAAGGGCTGAAATGTTTTCCTTGCACTCTACATTAGTTTATTTTTTGTTGCTGTGATAAAATATGCACCAAAATCATCTTAGAGGAGGACAGTGTTTATAGTATACTTAACCTTCAAAATCACAATAGATTGTTGAAGGATGTCAAGGCAGGAACTGAAGCAGAGCCAGTGATGGAATGCTGCTTACTAGCTTGCTCTCCATGGCTTGCTTAATTTGCTGTGTTATACAACCCAGGACCACATGCCCAAAGATGTCATTGCCCACAGTAAGTTGGGCCCTCCTATGTCAATCATTAAATAAGAAAATGCTCCACAGATGTGCCTACAGTCCAGTCTGATGGAAGCAATTCATTAATTGAGATTTATTCTTCTGGAGTGTCTTTATTGTTATAAGTTGACAAAAAATTTAACTTGCACATCCTCTAATTTTAAATACTTGAAAATAACAGACACAAAACTTTTACCTGGTGTTCAGGACTGAGTAGAACTTTTGCAACCAGGATCAATCAATTTACTTTTATTTCTCCTGCATCACATTCCTTTGCCTAGAATGAGATCCAATGACTGTCTGGGTTAGTCAAAGTACAAGGTCTCTAGCTCTCAGAACTACATACAGAGCACTGGCTCTGAAGTGTATTTGGAGATTTTCTCTCCAGCCCCCACCAAGCCCTGTTAGTCCAACAACACACTTATAAAATAAATACACAGACACTTAAATTTTTTAAACTGCTTGGCCATTAGCTCAGGCCTACCATTTTCTAGCTCTTACTCTTATATTTAGCCCATTTCTATTAATCTATACTTTGCCACATGGCTCGTGGCTTACCAGTACCTTACATCTTTCTTGTCATGGCGGCAGCTGGCAGTGTCTCCCTGCCTCAGCCTTCCACTTCCCAGAATTCTCTTCTCTGCTTGTCCTACCTATCTTCCTGCCTGGCTACTGGCCACCCAGTGTTTTATTTTAACCAATCAGAGCAACACATTTGACATACTTGAACATCTCACAGCACTGCAGCTCTCATATTCATTGCCTTCCAAAGGCATTATGTGGAATCCAGGGGACTTTTGTTTTCAACAACTACTCTACCTCCCTTTATTAAAACAAAACAAAACACCTTAAATAATATTTCTTCTTTTTACATTTACTAATACTTTCATTGTTATTAATAATGCCCTTAGTAGGTGCTAGATTCACCTTCAGTATCTTCAGGCTCAAATTTGTTGTGTCATACATGACCTCCAATCTTAAGGTGAATGACATATGAAGTATTTAGCACTGAATGATGATCCTTAGTCTGGTGTTCACAGTATGTTTGGTACCTACAAAAGTGTGTTTTAAATAGTATAGGACAGCAGTAGATTAAGGGAACAGCTTCTTTGCTCAGGATCATCTATCAATGTTGGACAAGGCTGTCCTCTATTTTCAATTTAATATGTTTAATAAGACATGAGTATGTAAAAAGCTCAGAAAAAACTAACAGCTAATTTCCCAGTTTATTACAAGGAATGCTTTAAACTACCACTGTATGTTTATGGACTACAATCAATGAGTCCATTTCACATTGCTCATATATGCATGTGTACTTGTTATTTCTTGAAGTATCTTGTCCCTTTTTTTATCTACTCACATTTCTTTTAAAAAATATACAACTTTGAAGTTACCAGTGGTATAAAGGGCTAATTAGCAATATAGATTTACATGCTTCTTTGATTGCAAAAACATTACTTGAAGAATATCAGGAGTAAAATGTTTGTTGATTTATGTTAATTTTTGACCTCTTCTTATGATTAACTAAGCCTGTATGCAATTATAGTTACAGACTTTATGTTACCTAACACAACACACATATATTTTAAATAAGAAAATACATATCTTGTGTAGGTGACAAGAAAATGAAACAAAACAAGAAAAACCCAGACACTAAAAAGAGAGATTTTTTTCTTAAACAACTTTTATGCAATAGTAATAGTTTTGGACTCTAACTCAGTGTAACATAAAACTAAGAAAAAATTAAAAAATAAACAAACATTAATATTGATTAAATAATCCAGGCAAAATTATGCAAAAAACTGGTTCATAAAACTGTTTGGCATCCAGTACAAAGAACTTATGGACCAAGTTTTGCAACTTAGAATTGTCACCATTTGGGAGAATATATAAATACCTATATCACTAAACCATTTTTCTCAACTTCTAAACCTCATCCTTTAGTTAATCACATGCTAGATTTTGGAAAACAAGAGCTTTATGGACTACTATCCTTACATGATACTACATTAATAGTGGTCTAACTATGGATATCCAATTTAGGACACACCCATTAGTAAACAAAAGAATGCACACAGGCACACACACACACACACACACACACACACACACACACACACAGGCAGTCTCTTGCACATGAGGAAACTGGAGAACAAGGTGTGGGAACTGCTTTTCTCCTTGCTTCATGCAGGTTTCCGGAATCAAATTCCAGTATCTGGCTTAGTGTCAATTATCTTTAGCCCACAGAGTCATCTTATGGATCCCAAATTAAAATATTTAAAGGATTACTGCTTTAGTGACTAGTCTTTTTTCAAAACCTTCAGCTCATAAGGGATGAAAAAAAAAATCTAAGGGTATACTTTAGAATTTCATAAAGAAAAGTATTGTTTAGAATCACTTTTAAAAATTTAAATGGTTTGCCTTTTAAAAGAAAGCTGTTTATTCCTCCTGAAAAGGCCAAAGAACATCGTGCCTGTACCTAATCTGTGAGGCTGCAGAGCAGAAGGTACAGCAGATACATGGAAGAACTCTCTGTCAATGTCTATTGCAAGTCTTATCATTTCTATGAGATAAAGCAACTGTGACAGCTAATTTTAAAAGTGATGACATCAAAAAGCCTACAATACTGATAAATAAACATCTCAATATAAATAATTGCTCTATATACTGAAAAATGTAACATATTGCTGAGACAAATGGAAGAAGTCCCAAACAAATGATGATTTCTGCCTAGTTCATGTTCTAGGGACCTCATTGAATTATTCACCCCTCCACCCCCATAAACACCCACAGATTTAATGGACTCAAGAGAGAAGTATGCAAACAGAATACTTTGGAGACATTGGCAAGATGATTCTAAAGTTTCGTTGAGATGCAAACGATCTCAAATGAAGTGACTAGAGTGAGAACAGAGCTGGAAGAGTTGCTCTCTCATGATTTCATAATTTTATATGAAGTTGCTTTTTTATTTCACTAGCTTCCCAGTTTATGATGTTTTGTTTCAGCAGCCTAAGTGGGCTAAGACAAAATGGAAATCCAGATTTGGGGGAATATGTCACAATGTGTATATCTGACACATATTTATCATACACTTAAACAACATTGTAGGTGGAAATTAAAACCAAAGTTAACAATTTCCTTTAGAAATTTACTACTGTAAATTTCTAATTATGTAAATTATCTAATATGGCCACTGTTAAGTGTTTGCCCAAGGAACATGAAAATGTTTGTCCATTGAAAGGCTTGAAGGTGTGGGGCTGGAGAGATGGCTCAGAGGGTGAGAGGTCCTGAGTTCAATTCCCAGCAACCACGTGATGCCTCACAACCATCTGTAATGATGTCTGGTGCCCTCTTCTGGCAGGCAGACATGCATGCAGGCAGAACACTGTACGTAATTAATAAATCACCAGCTTCATTCATGAGAGTGAGAAGCAGAAACAACACAAATTTTTATTAGCAGGTAAAAATAATAAATCAATTATTATAAAATCACACAATAGAATATCAATAAACATTGAAAAGAAAAAAAACTACATATTCAGGTAGCATCCTGAAACAAATGTCAAAAAATATTGTGCTATACAGGAAGTAGGCTAGGTGAGAACAAGTTAATCCTACTGAGATCCTGTGGTACAAACGATAGAGAGGCAAAAATGATCATTTATGCTAGAGAGCCAATCACTGATTTAAAGCAGTGGAGATAGTAAGACTGTAGCATGAATCTAAATTATTAATAACAACAAACCTGGAGCTAGGTATTGCAGTGAATGCTGGGAGATTAGAGAAGCAGAACAAACCACAGCCACCTCACCTTGCCAATTCTTCAGCTGATCCTGTTTCCTCAGACTGGAAGCCTCTCAGTCCTCATCCAAAATGAATCTCAGCTGAACTGCTGCTCAAAAGCCTAAAAGCTTAACCAGCCTAGTGCCTGGTCCTCACGCCTTAAATACCTTTCTGCTTTCTGCCATCACTTCCTGGCATTAAAGGTGTGAGTCACCATGCCTGGCTGTTTCCAGTGTGGCTTTGAACTCACAGAGATCCAAATGGATCTCTGCCTCCCAAGTGATAGGATTAAAGGCATTAGTGCCACCATTTTCTGGCCTCTATGTCTATCTAGTGGCTGTTCTGTCCTCTGACCCCAGATAAGTTTATTAGGATGCACAATATAGTGGGGGACACAATATAGCACCACGTAAGACTGTCTGCAAAGAGAACTTTAAAATCTTCTTGGTAATAAATATGCTTTATATCCTAATTTCAGAGTTGCTAAAATAGTACATAATCAATTAAATGTATCAATACACTTAACATTAATTTTTTAATGTTTCTGAAAGTCAAACAATGTCTACAGTCAATATCTTGGATACAGCTGTTTAAGAGGGATGATTGGTGATGGTCATGTGGGAATTCTGTATCATTATGCAAATTTTTATGAGTCTCTACTTATTTCAGAAGGAACCACTTTTGATGCACAATAATACTGTGATTCACACACATTAGAAAACCCTAAAGAAAGGCATTGACGGTCTAGTTGTCTTTGTTTTACATCTAGTATCCTACTATGAGTGAGTACATACCATGTTTGTCCTTCTGACTCTGGGTTACCTCACTCAGGATGATTTTTTCTAGATCCATCCATTTGCCTGCAAACCTCACGATGTCATTGTTTTTCTCTGCTGAGTAGTACTCCATTGTGTATATGTATCCTATTTTCTATATCCATTCTTCAGTTGAAGAGCATCTAGGTTGTTTCCAGATTCTGGCTGTTACAAACAAAGCTGATATGAACATAGCTGAGCAAATGCCCTTGTGGTATGATTGAACATTCCTTGGGTATATGCCCAAGAGGGCTACAGCTGGGTCTTGTGGGAGATGGATTCCCAATTTTCTAAGGAAGTGCCATATTGATTTCCAAAGTGGCTGTACAATCTTGCATTCCCAACAGCAGTGGAGGAGAGTTCCCCTTGCTCCACATCCTATCCAGCATAAGCTGTCTTTTGTGTTTTTGATCTTAGCCATTCTGACAGGTGTAAGGTGGTATCTCAGAGTCATTTTGATTTGCATTTCCTGGATAATTAGGGATGTTGAGCAATTCCTTAAATGTCTTTCAGCCATTTGAACTTCCTCTGTGGAGAATTCTCTGTTTAGTTCTATAGCCCATTTCTTAATTGGACTGTTGGGCATTTTGATGTCTAATTTCTTGAGTTCTTTATATATTCTGGATATCAGCCCTCTGTCAGATGTGGGGTTGGTGAAGAATGTTTCCCATTCTGTAGGCTGTCACTTTGTCTTGTTGACTATGTCCTTTGCTCTACAAAAGCTTCTCAGTTTTAACAGGTCCCATTGATTGATTGTTTCTCTCAGTGTCTGTGCTACTGGTGTTATATTTAGAAAGTGATCTCTGGTGCCAATGCGTTCAAGACTACTTCCTACTTTCTCTTCTATCAGGTTCAGAGTAACTGGATTTATGTTGAGGTCTTTGATCCACTTAGACTTAAGTTTTGTGCACAGTGACAGATATGGATTTACTTGTAGCCTTCTACATGTTGACATCCAGTTATGCCAGCACCATTTGTTGAAGATGCTTTCTTTTTTCCATTGTACATTTTTGGCTTCATATAATTTTTGACAAAGAAGCCAAAAATGTACAATGGAAATATGTTCATAGGTGTGTGGGTTAATGTCAGGGTCTTCAATTCTATTCCATTGGTCCACATGTTGGTTTTTATGCCAGTACCAAGCTGTTTTTATTACTGTAGCTCTATAGTAGAGCTTGAGGTCAGGGATCATGATGCCTCCAGAGGTTGTTTTATTGTACAGGATTCTTTTGGCTATCCTGGGATTTTTGTTTTTCCATATGAAGTTGAGTATTATTCTTTCCTGGTCTGTGAAGAATTGCGTTGGTAATTTGATGGGGATTGTGTTGAATCTGTAGATTGCTTTTGGTAAGATCGCCATTTTTACTATGTTAATCCTGACTATCTATGAGCATGGGAGATCTTTCCATTTTCTGACATCTTCTTCAATTTCTTTTTTCAGGGACTTAAAGTTCTTGTCATATAGGTCCTTCACATGCTTAGTTAGAGTAACCCCAAGGTATTTCATATCATTTGTGGCTATTGTAAAGGGTGATGAATCTCTGATTTCCAGGGAGGCTACCTAGAAAACAGAACCCTAGGAAAGACACAGGGAACGCCCAATGACAGAGAAATGGATGAGATCTACATGAACAACCTGGACAACAGTGGGAGTAATGGAGGGCAAGGTTCAAAGGAAAGAAAGCTTAGGGAAGCAGGAGATCCCAGCTACATCAAGAACAGAAAGGGAGAACAAGGAATAACAGAACATGATAAATGATGATCACATGAGAACAGGAATAGGCAGAGTGCTGGAGAGGTCCCCAGAAATCCACAATGATACATCCTCTGTAGACTGCTGGCAATGGTGGAGAGAAAGCCTGATCTGACCTAGTCTGGTGATCAGATGGCCAAACACTCTGTTGTGCTGGAACTCTCATCCAATAACTGATGGAAGTGGATGCAGAGATCCTCAGCCAGACCCCAGGTGGAGTTCCAGGTGTCCAATTGTCGAGAAAGAGGAGGGACTGTAGGAGTGTGAATTGTTGAGACCAATATTGGAAAAGCACAGGGACAAATAGCCAAATGAATGAATTGTGAAACAAGGGCTGTGGAGCCCCCAGCTGTAGCAGGCCCTTTGGATAGGTGAGACAGGTGAGTGGCTTGGACTGTTTGGGAGGCACCCAGGTAGTGGGGACCCAGGCCTGTCCTTGGTGCATGAGCTGGGTGTTTAGAACCTTGGGCTTACACAGAGAAACTTTGCTCAGTTTGGAGGGAGGGGACTGGACCTGCCTATACAGAATCCACCAGGTTGAAATGAATCCCCAGGGGAGTCTTAGCCCTGGGGGAGGGGGGGTGGAGGGGAAGGGCTGGGGGGAGGGTCAGGAAGGGGGAGTATGGGGGAACCCATGGCTGATGTGTAGAATTAAAACACAAATATAATAATAATAATAAAGAAAGGCATTGTCAGTATAAATTAAACATCCACAGAATTTGTTTGTGTAGGCAATGTCTGATTTACATAAGAAAGCAGCTGGCATATATGAGCTGAAACACTACATCATAAGCATCATTATTTTAGAAACAAATACTATAAACATATTGTCTAGAAGACAATGGAGAGATCTAGAATCAGTAAATTACAGACAGACACTTAGAGGAAAGAGGAAAAGGAATGGTGAAGGAAGGAGAGAATTGTTTACACTGGTAGATTCATTTCCATGCAGAAATGACTAACAGGTTGTATAGATATAAAATCTGATTACAGAGAAAAATGGTAACGTTCTGATTGTGTTTGCAGGAAATGATCCTTTTAGTGAGTAATAATGTAATTTAGTAGAAGCTTGAAAGAATGTTCTCCTGCTATATCGTCCCAAACTGTCTTTTCAATAAAGAAGACATACAGCATTAATTATGAGATGGCTGTGTAAAAGGCACATGTAATTTTCATGTGAAAGAAACTAAATGAAATATTTTATGACTGCCATCATCATTACAATAACACCTCTAAGATTCTTGCCCAGCGTGGAAAAATAATTCAAATTTATGTCAATTGCAGCAGACTGAATCAAAGATGCTGCTGTTATCACACTGAGAGTGATGGTCCCTTTTCTTTAATATCAGCAGGGAAAAATATCAAAGAAATGTAATCCAACTGCTAATAAATCTACTATTTCTGGATTTTCAGCCTGTGTGTGCTTCATTGGTACAAAAGTCCCCTCTTGTATTCTGGCTACATTTAGCTCTTAAGAATCCAATGAACAGACAAAAGATTTCTAGAGGTTCAAACTGCTGTGTCTGTATTCTTTCCATAGGAAGCATGCTTCGTGAAGAATAGCTGTTTGAGTTTCTCCTCTCTTATTCTTCATGGATTTCTAATCACTCTGCTGCTTCTGCTGCATTCTCTGAGCTTCAGCTCTGACATGTCCACCAGGGTTGAGTTGCTCATAGAACTCTCTCTCTCTCTCACACACACTAGAACAAACCAACGCCTCAGCTATAGATTATATCAGAGAAATTAGGGCAAGAGGCTTTCATATAGGTAGCATAGAATGAGGACTTTGTTTTTGCTAAAGAAATACATCATAAGTATAAGAAGTTACATTGCAGAAGATAATAACATTGACATAAAGGCTATAAGAAGCCAGAATCTTTAGTTAGGTTTATTCCTTAATCTTCCCAAGTCTTTCCCTTAGAAGATATCACATTAGCCATTTTAATTTTACTTTCTCTTGCTGACTGCATCTGTAAGTATGAGTGGACATGTAGCATTATTTGTTGATTATTCAGACATTATTTACTCAAAAGAAGATATAATTTGCATATTCTTTTATTTACCATTCCTATTCCTTCATACATTATATAAATGGTACTGTTTTAGGTTAACTACTGTTGCATTTGGATGACTTTAAAATATTTTTTTATTCCTGTGATTCTTGCTTTTCACCATAGTTTTTTTTTTCTTTTCACACCTTTCAACTTATATCAGCTGCGTTAGATAGTAGTACCCTACTTCTTCCATTTCTTCAACATCTTAAATTATGCCAGTTCTTTCAAAACTTTTTACAGATCACTAGAACATATTTTGTCCTCAAACTTCATCAAATGTTCTTTCTTGGAAATCAAACTGAGTACTAAACATTTATAAGCAACAGAAATTTTTTTTTATCCTATTGTTAAGGTAGAATGAATGGTTTCCATTTCTTTCTCTGTAGACTCATTACAAGAATGCTTATGGTAGAAAAGAAGAAACCCCCAAACAGTACATTCAGTCTTTTCTTACATTCTTCCATGGCTCTAGATGATGCCACAACAACATTGATACTCTATCCCTCTCCTTGAATAACTTGTCTTGTCTCCATGCTAGGGAGGAGCAGCACATTCATAGTAGTTCTTATGGATGGATATCCTCAGATTTGATGTGTGAAAAGATGAGATAGATGAAGGATTATCTGAGCAATACTAGCTAGCATGCCTCCCTTTGTTTACATAAATTTCTCATTCCAGTGTAATTTTTACACTGCACTGATTTTTTCCTTGAATTCTAATGTCCTAGGTTCTGGGTATGTATGTGCTATCATGCCAAAGAAAGCCAAAACTATACAGAAAAGAAAATGATGTAAATTTTTTGGGACTGTTGTATTAAGGGCTAAAAGACCTCAGTATGGACTTCAACTCAATTGTGAATAAATCAGAGACAAGGAGAAACACATATCTCAACTTCATTATTGTTATAATAAGATAACCTACATTTTTATCTGACTAGTTTCCTATTCTTCATGCAAAATAGAAAAAAATTCTTGTGGATTATAGATGAATAGTACTTGAAAAACACTGTAATATTTTAGAAAATTATTAAGGACTTAAAGAATAGTACAAGAGTTTACAAAATGCTATGAAAATATAAGAGTCAACAACAAGAAGGCATGATAAAATTACTATGAGGGTTCACAGAAAAGTCACAGATTTAGACTAAGTAACAAAAAAGGACAGGAAGAATCTGTAGCAGGAATCTTAACAGGTCTTATTGATGAAATCAAACCTGAGGCCACTTATTGAGGTGAATGCTGGAAGATCAGAGAAGTAGAATAAGCCACAGCTTTTTCACCTTGCCAGTTCCTCAGCTGATCTCGTTTCCTCAGACTGCAAGCTTCTGAGTCCTCATCCCAATGGCTCTCAGCTGAACTGTTGCTCCAAAGCCTAAAAGCTTAACCAGCCAAATGCGTCTTGTTTCTAGCCCTCACGCCTTATATACCTTTCTGCTTTCTACCATCACTCCCTGGGATTAAAGGCATGTGTCACCATGCCTGGCTGTTTCCAATGTGGCCTTGAATTCACAGACATGCAGAGGGATTTTTGTCGCTGGAATGCTATGATTAAAGGCATTAGTGCCACCATTTTCTAGCCTCTGTATCTAGTGGCTGTTCTCTGACCCTAGATAAATTTATTAGGGTACACATATTTTGGGGAACACGATACCACCACAAGAAACTGGTACCATTTATACTTCTAAGTCTGCTTATCCTGTTTGTTTAACATAATGTGAAAGAAGCTGTAGCAGGAATCTTAACAGGTCTTATTAATTAGAACAAACCTGAGGCCAGTTATTGGGGTGAATGCTGGAAGATCAGAGAAACAGAACAAGCCACAGCTACTTCGCCTCACCAGTTCCTCAGCTGGTCTTATTTCCTCAGACTGCAAGCTTCTGAGTCCTCATCCAGAATGAATCTCAGCTGAACTGTGTTGCTCCAAAGCCTGAATGCTTAACCAGCCAAATGCCTCTAGTTTCTGCTCTTCACGCCTTATATATCTTTCCCTTTCTGCTGTCACTCCCTGAGATTAAAGGCTCGCTTTCTGGGATTAAAGGCGTGTGTCTCCATGCTGGCTGTATCCTTGAACACACAGAGATCCACCTAGCTCTGCCTCCCTAGTGCTGGGATTAAAGGCATGCACCACCACTGCCCAGCTTCTGCTATGGCTTGCTCTGACCCATTTTTTAGCCACAGCTTTTGGGCTCTGTATCTAGTGGCCGTCTGTTCTCTGACCCCAGATAAATTTATTAGGGTACACAAATTATTGGGGAACACAATACCACCACATTTCCCCTTCTTTTGTCTAAAATTTTAAAAAGGTTATAACTAATACAAGAAAAATCATATCCAATAAGTATATACATTATACACAGTCAAGAATGCATTAATGATGTCTAGTCCATTAATATTTGACAGATTTAGGCGAAAAATTCCATTATATATATAATAATGTCCGGTCCAGTAACATTTGATAAACTCAGGCAAAAAAATTTTCAGTACTTATCCTATTTAAAACAAGTAGTTCCTTTTTAAATGTAGATTCAATAATTGACCTTTTTATCTGATCATGTCCATAAGAAGCTGTTCCTGTTATTGAAAATAAAGCAGTAAATGAAACATACAACATACAATACCTTTATTATGCTATGGAGCATGGTAAACACGTAAATAATCTGCTTAATTTCTATAGCCCTCATTTTAAATCTTAGCCATCTTACCTTGTAATTTGAAATTTCATCTTGGGGCTGGAGAGATGGCTCAGCGGTTAAGAGCACTGGCATCCACAACCAATCGTTCCTGAACAGGGCTACAGTACCATACATTAATTCTCTCCTGTGGAACTCAGAATGTGGTTATTTACCCCTACAATAGTCATGTCATTTTTGTACCTGTGCACGCACATTGACAGAAAGATTGTTGATGGCTTTCCTCCCCCACCAGGCTGAATAGCACCTTCTAGCACTCTGAAGCCAGCCATCACAGAGGAAACTTGTATCTCAGATCCATCTTGATTTCCTAGTTTGTGGTAACTCCAGCAATAGAGTCTTATAATCTAGTTCTGAGGGACAATCAAGAACATTGACAGTATTCTGTAATGTTTCAGAAGCTGCCTTTGAAGCCTCTTTGACCAATAGTTCATAGAGAGTTTTCTTTATTCCTTATTTAGAAAGTTTGGAAGAATGATTGACTCTAGCACAAATCAATCTTTTGTAGAAAATTAATATGATACATTTTTTTTATATCATGATTTCTTTTGCAAATTATGTTTAATTACCTTACCATGACTATACCTTACCATAATTACATACAATTGAAGACACATGCAGTGATTCTTTCACAGTCCTTCCATTTAATGATGGGACATCTGAGAAATATCACATGTGTTGTTTTAGATGTCATCTATAAATAGGGAAGTTTTATTCTTGAACTAAACCATAGTGTAATAAATTAAATTATACTCCCATGCAGGAATATACAGGCAAATGGAAAATTATGAGCCAAATGTGCAGCAACGAAACTCATGTTTAATCAACCATAGAAGACCATACTTACTATGCTGTCTTAACAATCTGAATTTTTCTGTTCTGTTTCTCATTCATTTCCAAACCAATTATTATACTTTTCATTAAGTACTTTGACCTGTAAAAAGTGACAAGTATTTTAAGTTAAAATAATAAAAATCACTGAATTCCATTATTACCAAATGAAAATCACTGTTTTATCAAGACTTATAGAATTGTACACTAAAGGAGAGGACATTAATTGTGTATACATTTTAACAGTTCAGTTCAAATGCAGGCATATCAAACATGAAATAGAATTCATAATAAATAAGCTTAAACAGCACAAATGTATGGCACACTAATGGCAGAGGGAAAGACATGAACCAACATAACTGATTTTTGATACTAATGTTGTGACCAGACACTCGCTGAAAATGAAATAATAGTATACAAGTATGTTTTCTATTTGTGTTTCTTCTTGGGATTGTGCTAGCCATTATAATGCTATTTTATTCATATAATAAAGTGGAATAAACAGGCTTATATACTATAGATAACAATGGTCAAATTCTTCCTGTGAGAGAAAAACATTACAAGAAATGGTAGAATCAAGAATATACTGTATAGAACACAATTGCAACTAGAAGTCATTATGAACCATGGCTTCTAAAAGTATTTTTATTTTATTGTTAACTAAGTTATTATGTTATTAATTAATCCTCTGGGTTTATATGTGTGTGTGTTCCTTCAAACCACAGCACACAAAGATGGCATTGCCATTAAGAAGGCATGTCAGTATCGTGTATTCCAGATGTGACACATAGTGTCACTTTCGTGCTATTCTTGGTGTAAAGGCTTGACCACAATCTAATAATACAAAGATGTCATGTAAAGACCCATTGAGGCACATCTATAAGATTATAGTGCTTCTTCTAAATGGCAAGATTATGAAACACAAACATACTAGGACTGTAAGAAAATGAAGGGACACAATCAAAGATAGCATGCAAGTTTGATTTGGACCCTGGTACAGATAAGGGATATTACAATATTTTTATATCAAATTCAAGTACAATCTGTAGTTTAGTTACAACGTAGATATTAAGAAATTAAGTCCTTATTTATATTTAGGCAGAACACCCAAATTACAGCCATCTCGTCTGTTCGATTACAAGTTCTGCTAGAAAGGTTTGCATATACAGTTGTGCATAGCAAAAACCTTATTAAGTGATTACATTAAACTTAACCTATGAATGACATTGTATTTAACTGACTTAGAATATACTTAAATTTCTTTCTACATTGTGAGTTTCATGAATGCAAAGTACTTCTACCTTAAAAGTAGACATTGAACATAAAGATAAATGTTCTCTGGATGTGTGTGTGTAAATATTGATGAATAATTTTAAGTAGAACAATTTCCTAAGGGATAATTGTGGATTGCTAAACATTTCTCATAGATATTACATGCAGAATAGTGGTTAACAGAGACATGCAGAGGGGGATGTGGACAGGCCCAGCAATGAATGTAATGCTATCTTTAAAGAGAAGGAATAATTTCTGATGTTCTGTAGCATAACAGGATGGATATAATTAATAACCATGCATTTCACAATAAGTAAGAAGACATGGATTTGAATATAAGGAAATTAAAATGTTTAATTATGCTAACTAACCTAACTAACCTACTTTGATTGCTATATAGTGTGTACAGGAATCATATCCTCACACTGCATCTCATAATATGCACAAGTATATAAATAAGAAAGTAGGAGAAATTTTAATAATTTTTATAACTCTGATTAAATTACCTCAGTGGAAATGCCGTAGGTGTATAAGACTTGCATATTACATTTACAAATAATTACTAGGCCTTGTAATTTACAAAGATCTAGACTCTGAAGATTTTATAAAAACTCAGATTTTTCAACAGTTCTTTTCTGTGTACATCCACAACATTCCTGATTGTTTCCATAGTGCACTGGTACAATCCAGTTCTTATATATTGAATCCTGGTGTACTGTTAACTAAAACCATAGTTAAGATTTGTATTTGTACTTTGCTTCTTTATTTTATGTGTTTTGACAAATGCATAATGTCAGGACTCCCAGCACAGTATTATACAGGATGGTTTCACAGGCTCCATCTTTCATTCTTCTCCTAGGACTTCAGGCAACCACTGTTTTTTCTCCTATCTCTATAATTCTGACTTTTCTTAGGCTTCCTAGAACCTATAATGGCACGTTGTAAATACACCTTGCAGATTGACTTCTTCTCATAGTAATATGCATACAAGGTAACTGTATGTCTTTCCTGTCTAAATAGTCTGCTTCTACCACTGATGTTCACAACATCAAAAGTTTTGGAAACTATCAATAAACTTATGTGTGGTAGGGTCCTGTGTGGTTATTGCCTTTGGGGGAGGGGGCAAGCAGGCACAGAATCAACAACACAGACTCTGGGAAAATGTTGAAACAACAAGCTCTGTTTATTCAGGAAGAGGTAAGCCTTATATACCCTCCACCCCACCCTGAGGGAAGGTCTAATGAATATCCATCTGCTGGGTGACATGGCTGTGTCTCATTGTTCCAGGTATTCTCAGATCATGTTTCAATTGCTGTGGCTAAGGCCCTTAGGCAGACCCATGTTGGCTCTCAGAAAGTATCTTATTACTGGTTTGAGCCAGCTGGCCCTCAGGCCTGTTAGGGATGAGTCATCCCACACTTATAAAGCATTTATATGAAAGGTTTTGGGGGCATAAGTTTTCAGTGTATCTACATGAATGACAAGAATCATATAACTTCAAATTCTTGGTATGCAATCAAGAAAATACTTGAAACTGTAAGAAATAGACATACTGACTTCTAAACCAGCCTCATTCATTTACCCTCCCATGATTAAGGGGAGAGAAAGCTTCTGTAGCCCACATTTTCCTCAAAATTCAATGCCAATTAAAAAATTTGATGTCCCCAAAATGTCTTCATGTTAGTGTCTTTGGTTCAAGAAGTTACCCTGTATGCTAGCTACCAAAGGGGAAACATAAATATAAACCCAGTCACAAACCCTTAGATCTACAATGGTACCCTGGAAACAAGACATGCTAATGCAATAGTGGCACAAAGCTTGGGGGAGTAACCAACCAATGTTGAATTTAACTTATGGCCTATGCCACAAAATGGAACCCTTACCCAACTTTGCTTGGGTGACCAAGAACATGAGACTAGATAGCTCAGGGACCAACAGGAAAACCAAATACTATTGCTGTTAAACAGACAAAAGCAGATCAATAAAATGATTCTCAATGACATTCTGCTATATTAATAGTTCAGTGCCTTGCTCAGCCATCATCAGAAAAGCTCCTTTCTGCAGCAGATGGGAACAAATACAAAGACCCACAGCCAGATATTATGCAGAGAATGAAAGACCTTGGAACACTTAGCCCTAAATGGGATGTCTTAATCAGATTCCACATACACACAAACAAAAGAAATGGACTTTGCAGGTTGTATTTGTATATTTGTGCATAAATATGTGTGTTACTTCAATTTTAAAGAAGAGATAACATCTTCAGACTTGAGTAAAATTATTTAGAAAATAGGAAGAGAAATAGAAGGAAAAATGATTATTCTGTAACTTAATGGGCCAATTCTTTCAACATTCTTCTGGAAATACTAACCAGGGCAGGATCATTTTTATTCTAAGTTTAAAAACTCTCCTCATGTCTTAGTTACTTTGCTAAGGCCGTGACAAGACACCATGACCATGGCAACCTGTAGAAGAAAGATATTATTTGGGACTTACTATTTTAGCAGTTTAGAGTCCGTGACTATCATGATGAGGAACATAGCAGCAGGCCAGTAGGCATGGTACTGGAGCAGCAGCTGTGAACGGATATCTTGCTCCACAAGTAGGGGGAAGAGAGACAGGCAGACAGAGAAGAGAGAGAGAGAGAGAGAGAGAGAGAGAGAGAGAGAGAGAGAGAATTGGAATGCCACAAGTCTTTTGAAATCACTAAGTCATTCTCCAGTGACACCCCATTTCTAGCAAGGACACTTCCTAATTCTTCTCAAATCGTTCCACCACCTGGGGATCAAGTATTCAAATATATTGGCCTATGGGTATGTTCTAATGCAAATCACAATGTTAGCTTAAATTTAAAGTTATGATTTGGGGGACTATTTTGAAATAGAAACTATGTACACATTAATACAACCTGAACATATGCAGGAAAATGATTGCAAAAGCCCCTTAATAGGAAAATATAATTTTAATCAAGAGGTAAATCAGAATTTTTTGCCTTAACTTAATTTTCCTTCTCTCTGTCTTAACAGTACCTTTTCCCTCTGTTCAGACTGTGACATCATCTTTTTGAAATGCCAGCTTCTCAGGTTGTACACTTGTAGCTGGCTCTGTTGTCCTGAGCCCGCACTACACACTGGAATCAATGGAGGAGTATATCTGCCCAAAGCAACTTAACTCAGAGTTCCAGTAGGATCCCTTAGTCAAGCTTAATGTCTGATCAAGTTAGAAATGCTGTTTTACACATAGTAAGAGGGTAAAGTTTTATAAATTTAAACACCAACTGCACCTTGTTTAAATGATCACATTCCCCTTAACGTCATGAGCATAGGAGAGCAGGATAATTGCTAAGCTATGCCTTCATTTGCTCAAAACTTTGCAATTCAAATTTTAAATCCCTTAAGTAGTAATTTCTAATCTATGGCTAGTAAATAATTTCATAAATCTTTGGCTACTTGTTATAGAAGAGTGTAAATAAAGTACTTTGAGCAGATGACAAACTGTAACTTGGAAAGTTTTTATCAAACTACCCATTAAAAGCTATATATGAGGCATTTGTTTTCTGTATAAATGAAGTCTCTAAAGTTACCAAGTGTGTTCTTTTCATGGTCTAAAATGTTTACAGTTATATAACTTAACTCAATTTTAATGGGATGTCTTCTGGTGGGAAAAATAGAGTTGCTGCAAGAGGTGGTAAGGGACAGAAACATCATACAACTTTAAAGTGAGTGTATACTTCAGAGTAGAGCTACATGCACTCATGTTCTAGTTTTATAAGTATTAGTTGTGTTTACCTGAGCAAATGTTTGACTAATTTGCATTTTTCTTTATCTGTAAATAGGAATATATCCTATATCCTTACTTGATTAGTTGTGAGAAATAATAAAGTTCCTGACATCCATAAATTACTATCTATCAGTAAGTTGCATATTTTTATAATTGACAACTTTAAAGACAATATGCATATGTTATAGATATTTATACAGACTATATCAAAATATTGTTCAACAGTTTACTTTACATGGATGTAATTTTTGAGCTATTAAAATGCAAATTCACAAGGGGAATAGAATCAAACTAGTATTTGTTAATTCTTTCATATAAGTAGACTGAAAATTACTTTTGAAGACCCAGAGGAATTTGGAAAGCAAGAAATATGTATGTGGACACATCACTTCACTTAATATGAATCAAACACAAAGTAAGTTGGAACAGATATTGAAAGCATATGCAACTTTATCATATAAGGGGTAAGAGAGCCTGAGGATAAACTCAGCTGTGAAATATGATATGAACGTAACTAAGCGACACAGTTGTTCTTAGACTTGGGTCAGTGTTTTTCCTACTTCTCTCCCTCCATCTTTCTTTTCCTTCTCTGAGAAAAATACAGAAAGAATCCCTGATATTACACATTTACAAATTCTTTAACATATGCCCCAATTTTTCTTCCCACTCAGTGAAGTGCAAGCCACAAAACTGTGAACATATCCAACATCACTCCATCACAGTGTAACGAAAGTTCATTGTTAACAATAGATTTACTACATCATTATATTCAAATGATTATCCTTTGTAATTACAGAATATGCAACATCATCAAACTCCTTGTTGTAGATTTTATGTAATGAGAATGTTTAGAGTTTGGAAGCTCAGATTTTGTATTCCCCTAAGACATGGTTTCCTTCATTACTTGGGACTTTGAATTTATTAAAAATATTTTTTTAGTTAATTTTATGTGAGTGTCTACAGGTATATATGTGCACTATACACCTGCCTGGTGTCTGGGAATGCCAGAGGAGGATATCGTATCCCAGAGAATTCTAATTACAGAGAGTTGTAAACCGACATGTGGGTTCCAGGAATCAAACCTGGGTTGTCTGAAAGAGCAAAAGTGTTCTTCACTGCTCAGTCATAGCTCCAGCCATGGAACTGCTAATGCGGTAAAGTTTCCTGAAAAGAACTCTCCCTCAGTCATCCAGCAACAGATGCCCTAATCCTAACTATAGTCCTGCTCTTTCTTATACTTGTTTTCAATAACACTGATGCTTTAGTTTCTTTTGTGTTTGAAAACAGAGGGAAATAAGATTAAATGAACAACTTCCCTGCTTGTAAGAAGAATCAAATATAACAGCAATCTGTGATATTTTGTAAAAATAATACAATCATTTTAATACAAGCAGATTTTCTATAACTGTTGAATTTATAGCTATAAATATTATATTACTTCTAATGTGGGCACATTCTATAGGCAATGAATGATTTCTTCATTACAAGCAACATTGCCTAATTAATATCTGTTAATGGTCTGTTTATTTTCTGTCTATGGTATCTATGACAGTGTCTCATACAGACAGTGTTTTGTTTATTGATGGCATTGGAAGAATATTAAAATACACAGTGTAATGTAGAGGAGCAAATTCTGGAATTGAAAAACAAGACTAGGCTTAAACTTCTCTTCTCTGTTTATTGATACAATAACTGAGTCGAAGCTTAAATTCTGAAAACTTCTTTCACTCAGTCATAAAGCAGAGGCACTGGTATGAAGTGCTTATTGACTACTGAGCCTTTCAGAATAAAATCACAGACAATTGCATGAAATATAAATAGGCTTATTGACTTAATGAAGCCCACTCAATAACTTATTTTGCATAAATCTCTTTGTGTTTAACATGTTGAAAATTTGTTACCTGATGATTAGAGCTCTGGTAAACATTGAGTTTTAACCAAGAACAGTAAGGATATTTTCTATTTGTATGATGTTTATCATCTATAGAGAGTAAAATACACTCATAAAATAATCATATTAATGACTAAGAATCATCCAGAGGAAAAGGATATAGCATTGTGACAGTATTAAATAATCCCCAGCAAAAACATCATTGAATATTCAAAACATTGAATTGAGATTGTAATGGAAGGTAGAGATAAGGGTGTAAGTGGGGGAAATACAATGTAGGAGGGAAAATAAGATTTACACAGGCCTGTTAGCAAGAGACAGTATGAACATTAACAACAAATCTCTAAACTGTATTGTAGAGAAAAGAGGAAGAAGAGTGTGAGAGACAGAAAGGCAAGGTTACTTTTGTGAAATATAGGGGAGATTTTAATAGCTATCCTAATAGAAATGTAAAGAAATGCTCTGGTTTCTTCTGGCCAAAATTGCATAGTCAAAGATAAATGAAAGGCAGGTAGGCAGGCAGGTAGGACAATAGGCAGACAAGTGGGAAGGGAGGGGAGGAGAAAGGGAAAGAGGGGGAGGAATTCTTTGAAATTCTCAAAGCATCTCATATACAATTTCATTCTAATATATTTCATGTGTTGATAGTAAACAACAATAAAAATTAAAATAAGATAAAAATTCACATAAATGAATATTGTTTCTGTAAGCTTTTAGTTGAAAACAGAAAAAAAGTTTTCAGTTTCTAGAATAGTGATTTCAGTTTACTGAGAATAAATAGGTTAGCAATTGAAAAGTCTAGGTACAATTTCGCTTTGAAAACCCTGTTTTACTGCCACTTTCTTACTTTATTCCATCATACTTCTAGTTTGCAAAATTTGGTTATTGGGATTTACATAGCTATGAATTAAACTACTTACTAAATAAACTACCCACACTTAGTGCCCACACTTCTTGGGTTGTTTCCCTTAGAAGAGCTTTTATCTTTGCCTGTTATATAAGTAATTTGTTAATATTGGAATAAATTTCTTGCTAATGCACATAGACACATCTCCCTGATCTCTCCTATGTTTTCCAGTATGTGTGTATCTTAAGCAAAGTAACTGCAATAATATGTATATGATTTGCACATTTAGTCTGACAAGGGTGCAGCTCACACGGCTTCCAAAAGTCCAAAGAAAAGTTTTTGAAGTACTGTGAAGTCTCAGACAAAATACTACCACATGGGATCGTGATGGCTATTTACACTTACTGACTGTTTACTGTGTGTGAGAGACACTGTCATAAATATTTATCTTTCTAGTCTTCACAAAATGTTATAGAGTTACTAGTTTATCTAGATTTTTAGAGAAGGAATTCATGTAGGTTAGATGTTTGGCTTTCGTTAAGGTTGGTGAACTAGGCTTTAAACTCAGGATTTGAATCACAGTACACACTACTGTGTTGAACTGACAAGAACTAATGTAGAAATAAAGAGGGGAAAAGAATATGATGCTAGTATTCTAAAAGAGAATGACATGAATATCAAAGCATTAGCGGAATCTATTCAAAACACTGATTACATTTTCAAATAATTTATTGAAGTCACCATCATTATTATTTTTAAAAATTATATTTAACGATGTTATATTCAAATAATATGAAATTTAACCAGAATAATAATATCAAAAATTTATAATTTCTAAAACTTATTATACAATATAATTTCTATTAAATATTTGACAATATAAGTTTATTTCTATAAAAACACTGTGATTTTTATAGTCCTAATTAAGTCTCCTTCTTCCCCAGCACACTCTTTCCTAATACATGTAACTCTCATTCTTTGACAATATTTTTTTTTCTAGTTTCAGATGTTTAAATATTAACTCATTTGGTTTTTCCCTTTCTCACATAAAATGTGTGTGGAGTGTTCTATATTGCTTCTCTGTAGAATAATCTAAGGAACAAAATCCCCTTTTCTGCATAGTTAGATGCATAGGCTCAGTTAATCTTTTTACACTCCCTAGGACTATGAATCTTAAAGGATCATGGAAATTTCAAAACTAGTTGAAATACTTTTGGTGATGTGGTTGGCTTCCTTCAGGAAAGATAACACCAAGAACCTAATGACAGCCATGATGCTATTGAGCAAAGAAGTGATGGTGGTAACATCAGCGTTGTTTAAACTGACTGCTTCTGTGGGAAACACTGAGGAGCTAAGGCATTGTCCTTGGTACTCTTGAAGAAGTAGTCATCAGCTGGAGTAGAAAGTGGAACAGATTTATTGGGGGGAAACAATGTCCAAGAAGAGGCAGCAGAAATGATTGTTTAATGTCTTCACATTGGTACAAATTCTATGCTCCCTACTTTGGATGCTTTCTAGTCATTTTCTATATGAAGCAGCCAGGGCTGATACTTCTAGGAGATATTTTCTATGTGTCCTGTCTTAAAAAAGTATGACCTTTAACAATGCCAATCAAAGAGTGTAGAGATAGAAAACTTCTAATCTATTTGGGTAACACTGCCATTAGCTAGGAGAATCACTCTTAATTTTACTATGTGGTATCTAGATACACATTATCTTATTTATAGAGATATATTGGCCTTTTATTTAATGCATATGTTTATATAATAAGACTATATGGTGTTTCTTTCCTTCTGGGAACCTAGCAGTTACTAGCTAAGTCCACTGTCTAAGAGTGTAGTATTGCATATCTGTTGAGCAGAAAATTTGGGGTGAGCGAGATACCTCAGCTGATAATAATGCTTGTGCAAGCTGGATACCTGAGTACAATACAGGAGGCTTATATGGTAGAAGGAAAGAACCAGCCCCAGGAACTTGTCTTCTGAGCTCAACATGTATGCTGTGGCATGCACATGCACCTCCCCCCCAATACACACACACACACACACACACACACACACACACACACACATACACACACAGAGTTTACATGCATATTTCAAGATGTTGTTAAATATTAGACTTTATTAGGAGCTTGTCTGTGAAAGTAGATAGAGAAGTGAGACAAGGAAGATAGAAGAACTATGAGAAAATATTTCAGGGAAATGAGAAGGAAGACACTTAAGGGAAATTGTCTGAAATTTTTATGAAGCCCAATTGAGTATTGTCATGATAAAGAGAGTTTGGCTAAGACTGCCTATTAGAAGATTCCCTGTTTTCCAGAGTCAGGGTAGCTTTAGAACTATAATATTTATACCTTAACTAGTCTATTGTGGGAAGCATGGCCTTAGAAATACAAGGGGTGCAGTCTATGCACTGAAACTATGATCTTAGCCAAATATTTATAGTGGGTCTGGAGGTACACTCACATGGTCGACAAAGCATCACCCTAGTCATATTTTTCTCTCCATTGAATAAGTTCTGTTATACCACATAGAACTTGTAGTGGTATTCCCATTGTCTAACAGTTGGTGAATAAGACAGTTCTAATCTCCATGGTACTTCCTTCCTTTTAATTACCATAGACTTGGAAAGCATTCATTTGGGAAATTGAAGAAGCAGACATCAAGATGGGATAAAATGTGAAAGACATTTGAGGAGGTCTCTAAAAGTTGCCAATGAACTACAAATGTGGTGATTTTTAATAAGAATGGCCCCTACAGGTTTATATATTTAAATGCTTATGGAGTGGCACTATTTGAAAGAATTAGGAGGTATGTCCTTGTTGGAGGAAATGTGTCACTGTGGTTGGGTTTTGAGGTTTCAAAAGCCCTATCCATGCCCAGTGTCTCTTGTTGCTGCATACTGCTCTGGATGTAGGAATCTCAGCTTCTTGTACAGAAGCATATCTCCCTATGTCCTGTCATGCATCCCACTGTGCTGATAATGTACTAAACCTCTGAAATGATCAACAAGCCCCTATTAAATGCTTTCTTTCATAAGGGTTGCCATAATCATGGGGTAAGATGTGTAAGATATCTTCACAGCAGTAGAACACCAACTAAGACAGAAGTTGGTACCAGGGCATGGGTTATTGTCATGAAAGGTTGACCACATTACTTGGTGGAATGTGGACTTTAGGTGTTTGGATTAGGAAAGTAATTGAATGTTTTAAGCCAGATTTAATGGGCCTTACTAGTAGAAGCAAAGAAGACAGTGGTGCTGAGAGCAATGTAGACTGTGATGGCCCTGCTAAAGAGGTTTCAGAGGAAAAGAATATTGATGAGTGGTATAGAGACTGTTCTTGTGATATTTTGTTGAAAAATGTGGCTGCTTTCTGTCCTTCCCCAAAAATTCTGCCTGAGGCTAAATTTAAGAGTTTTTAGTTAATGGAGTTGGTAGAAGAGATTTCTAGGAAACCTAGTGTTTACTGTGTTGTGTCATTATTAGTGTTCCCTCTTGTGCAGATCTATAATGAAAAGGAACAAACTGAACAAGGAAAAATACAAAATGTACAGTTTGAGGAGAAAATGAGCACCAGGAAGTGTGATGGAGCTAAGTCTGGTGCTCAAGGAGATAAGATATTTAAAGTGAAGCATGTTGTTAAATGATAACAAGAGTGGTAACCTCAGGGCAAGATATCACCAAGCTAGGCTTCAAACTTGAGTAAAGGAATTAAAGAAAAGCTTAAGCAGTGAAGGAAACCATTGAAAAAAGAAAGCTGATGAAGTTATTATTGAATGAAGGAGCCATGTTCCAGCCCTAGCAAGCAGCAGAACTTAGCAATTTTAGCCACATGGCTCTAGCTTTAGAGTCAACAATGCAAGAACGGGGTTATGGAATCTCCCTTAATGACTAAGAAAATCTGCTGAGGCCAGGTATGTGTCAGGGGTGTTCCTACATGGAGGCCCAGAAAGGCTATAGTGTGAACCTGTGAAAAAGAAGCTTGAATTATGTTGAAGACCCTAAAATGTTGGAGATGTGGTAGTCCTGGGATACCTGCTAAGGAGAGCTGCTAACAGGTTGTGGAACCAGCCCAAGAGAGAGAATTATGTTGCAATCAACCATGCTGAAAGAAGTGTATATCTCAAACTGCTTTGACATCAGGCATGGAGATGAAGAGTTGGAATTTTCCCAGCTGATTTTCAGTCTTGCTTTGGTCCAGTATTTCCTCATTATGCTTTCTTTCTTCTCTTTTGGAATGAGAATGTGCATTCTGTGTCATTGTGTGTTAAAAACATGTGATATGCATAGTGCTTTTACTTTACAGGGGTTTACAGTTAGGTGATTGCCATGAGTCTTAGAAGAGATTCTGAGCTTTGGACTTTTAAACAATGTTTAGACTCTTATAGACTTTGGGAACTTTTGAAGTTCAACTGAATGCATTTTTGCATTATGATATGGCTATACAGGCCCAGGAGTGGAATGTGGTGGTTTGAATAAGAATGGCTGCATTTTTTCATATATTTGAATGCTTAGGGAGTAGCACTATTTGAAAGGATTAGAAGATGTGGCCTTGTTGGAGGAAGTGTGTCACTGGGGATGGACTTTGAGGCTTCAAAAGCCCAAGCCATATCCAGTGTCTCTCTCTTTTTCCTTGCACACCTGGATGTAGAACATTCAGCTCCTTATCCAGCACTATGACTGTCTGAATGCCATCATCCTTCCTGATATGTTCATAATAGACCAAATCTCTGAAACTGTAAGCCAGTCCTATTTAAATATTTTTCATTATAAGAGTGGCTGTGGTCATGGTGTCTCTTCACAGCAATAGAACATTGACTAAGACAGGACATATAAAGACCAGATGATCACATCACACTGCATGTGTAATGTCTTTGAAAGGAAAGTAGGGAGGGAGAAAGGAAGGTTGTGCAGGAAGCACTGTGCAATAGCTTGAAGAAAGTTTCAGTGTCTGTAGGAAGTTGATACATTAATATCACTCATGAGAACAGTTTTGTATCTTTAGAAAAGGGTCTATGTTCATAAGTCCACCATGATCTCTCACTGCCTGAGAACAGCTTATAGGAAATGTGGTCTCAGCATGATAGTGGGAAAATATCGAATAGGAACAGCTGGGGTTGTCAGTCAATTATATTCCCTACCGCAAGCATGATGGTCTCTGTAGCTGTGTGCCTTTGTTTATTCTTAGTTTTCTTTATTGCTTTGTAAATTAACTATCTCCTATCCTGTATTAGTTTCCAGGGAATGTTTTAACAAAGTACAACAAATCAGAAGTTTAAAATGGCACAGATTTATTAACTCACAGTTCCAGACATTAAACATCTGAAATCAAAGTGCTCGCAGTGTCAATTCCTTCTGAAGGCCTGATGGAGAAGCTGTTCCAAATTGATGTAGAGATGGGAATGTCATTTATCTGACAGAATGCTTGCTATATAGGCCTGAAGCTCTGGTCTTAGTCCTCAGCACAGCTTAAAAATAACCCAGTGGTGCATGGTCATAATCCAAGCACTTGAAAGGGAGAGACAGAGGTTTGGAGTTCAAGGTCTTCTTTACTTGATAGTGATTTGGATTCAAATGAAGTCTACATGAAACTTTTTCTCAGAAGAAAAAAAAAGTATGCAACCATTGTTGGTAGCAAATGCTATAAAATATAGAATCACATAGCATTTGATTTTAGGAGTTAGGAATTTAAATAAATGTTCCACATATGTCTAATTCTCTATTTTTAAAATGGTTTACAGGATCAGATTAAGCTTTAATAAGACTCACAAATGGTTTGATGAAACACAATGTTGCTATATGGAGAAATGGTTATTTTTGCCACTCACACCTTCAAATTACTCTGATTTGTGTTTCATATGACATGAAAACTTTATTTTGTTTCTGTTAAATATTTGAAGGTATCATTATATTATAATCCCCTCAATGAGAGAACATGTAAAAATATTTTTTCCAAACTTTTGTGCTGTATGTAGTATACCCATCACATATTAAGTGCTGCATTTGTGTTACTCCTTATTTATTAGCTTGTTCTTTTAATAAACCCCATATGGTTTAAAACATGCTTTTGGTATCAGCACTTGGTAAGGGAGAGGTGGTATATGTCAAAGAGGGCATGAACTGAGGGACAAGAGAGAATCAGTTTGATAGTTATGCCAAGTGAAATGAGTGTGATTGTTTTTCTTATATTTGCGAGGTAGTAAAAATAAAAGTCATGAAAATATAAGAGGCATTACTAGGATACAGAAGAACAAGCAGAAAAGCAGAAGGGGATAAGTAAAAGCAAATAGTGGGCTAGAGATCATCAAGATGTGACAATGAGATCTCCAGCTTTGTACAACTGACACATGCCAGTAAAGTTATTAAAAATAATAAATTGCTCTTTAAATACATGATAATAAATCTAAATGTGTTAGAATTACTTAGCTATTATTTAAGTTTTTATTACATATACTTATTTATTCTGCATATGTGTGTGTGGATGTATGAGTAGCATGGTGTACATGTGGAAGTCATGAGTTGGTTCTTTTTCAGTAATGTGGGACCTAGGCATCCAATGAAGGTCACTAGCCTTGGTACCAAGTGCCTTTACCTACTGAGCCATCTTGCCAGCCCTACATATGTCTTTAATACATTCAGGTTCTTTATCATATGTACATTGTTAATTAAAAAATAAACAAAAATAAATAAGTAAAATATATGTTCAAACACCAAGTTTTCATTTAACTAATTGTGTAAATGGGGGTGTGGTTTTTTATATATCAAAGCTCAGAGGCTTTCCTTTGAAAGATGCTTTAACAGCATTCATTTATCATTAAGTATACTCTATTCTTAAACAGCAGAGCATAAAACAGGCTCTCTATTGTCCCATGCCTGCTCCTTCCTGTTCCATATTCTCAGCCTATTGTTATCAAAGTACTTCTGAATAATTATTTGTTGGTGACTTTGTAGATGTCACATAGACAGTCCTTCATCAGCCACCTATTCTTAGTACCACTGAGACATGCCTAGCTGACACATACTGATTATTTCAGTAACAGAAAATATGTAATGATTCTCTGACTTTTCTTGATATTTCTTTAGCATATTTAGATGTTTTGAATCTGTTTTCTTTTAGACAGAGTCAGAAATTAAGGAAAAATTTTAAATCTGGTAAAAATATTTTAGTCATTAAGAAGGGCTAAATATCCAAATTAGCTGCCCTTATTGTAATTGTATTTGAACATTTCTATTCCCCAAGCTAAAGTGGTAAATTAGAGTGAAATTAACATAGAAAATGAGAATATCCTAACACAGCTTCAAGCAGAAAAATTGATCAGCTTAGCCTACAGAGACAATGCATTACGTTCTTAACAAAGAAGAAAGGGGGCATCATGCTATGTCAGTTATGAAAAACAGAAGTTACCAAAGAGGTAAGACACTGCAGGGCTATAATAATGAGAACAGATGATACTAATAGATAAATAATCAGCATTAATAAAATGGAATCTGTGAAAGAGAGATTAGGAAAATTAGATGACATGTGAACACCTGGAGTAGACATAATCTTTAACTCCCACAATGAGACAATCTATTACAGCTAGACGTGCATCCACACACATATGTGTATCAGCTGCAACTGCGGGAGGGGGCAGATGAGAAAAAGAATAAAGGAGCTGTCTAGTGCAGACAACAGGAACTGACCATAAATGTCTAAGAGAATCAACCGCTAAACAGTCTGCTCAATAGCTTATCAGTAATTCTTCCCATCCTAGTAGAACCTCTCCCTCAATCAATCACATCCTCTGTCAATGGGATGCTGTCCTTCAGCATTGACTAGACCAGCTATACCAGGCTTGCTTCTTTGCAGCAATGTCTAAGTTCATCTAAAGCACAGAAATCTTGCCTTTAATTGTCTCACAAACACAAACTTGCACATTCATACTATTTATATGTATACAGAACATGCACACACATTGTACATCTGATGCTTAGTGTATCTTGCTGTGGACATTCTGAGACGTTCCAGGGATTGAAAGCCAAATTTTCATAATGTTGAACTCAAAAGTATCTGATAGCCTTAATGTTTATCACAAAGAATGACTATTTCCCAACTGTGCAAACTAAATCCTGAATAAAACCTCTTCGGGAATGGCATGAGGGGAAAAAATTTCAGTCTTACTCAGATCTGCATTCTCTCTCTCTCTCTCTCTCTCTCTCTCTCTCTCTCTCTCTCTCTCTCTCTCTCTCTCGTGTGTGTATGTGTGGGGGGGTTAGGTTTATTAACAATAGAGGAAAAGCAGACATGAATCCAGGAGCCTGTGCTTGGGATAGGGGAGTTTGCTGAAATGTTGAACAGTCCTTCCAGATTATTTGTCAAAGAGACAATAGAATATAGCTTTTGTTTTGGAAAGAGCATTTCAAGCGGTATATTACCAAGAAAACAGACTGCAATAAAAAGATATTTTTAAATCATGTTTATCCTCCCATTCTCGGTTCCTTCCAGGTCCATCCTCATTTCCCTACTTACCCAAATTTGTCTTCTTTTTTTTTTTTCCTTTTAAACCCAGCAAGTCCATTTTTTTTTTTTCTGCCCATGTACTCATGAATGCGTTGCCTATCACCAGACCAACCTATCAAGGACTACATTCCTTTCTTTTCTTTTCATTTCTTTTCTTTTCATTTCATTTCTTTTCTTTTCTTTTCTTTTATTTCTTTCTTTTTTCTTGTAGGTGTGGTGTTGAGAGATGCTCTCACAATGTAGCTCTTGCTGTCCTGGAACTCAATCTGTAGAACAGGCTGGCCTTACACTCAGAGTTCCCCCTGTCTCTGCCTCCTAATGCTAGAATTAAAGAAGTGGGCCACTGTGTCAGGCTAAGGGCTGTGCTCTTAGAGAAAACTGATTCTCCCTCTCCCAACAGTTAGCAATTGCCAGTCGCTCCTTAACTAGGGATGGGGCTCAATGCTGCCATGGCCACCAAGCTGGGGTACTTTATGAATTGAACTTGTTTATGTCTTGTGAATAATGTCACAACCACTTTCAGTGTACAGGTGCCACTGCCCTGCTGTGTTTCAAACATGCTGTTTCTTTGTAGTCATCTGCTGCATCTGGGTGTTACATTCCTGTCTTCACCTTCTCAGAGATGCTCCTTGAGGAGGAAGGGATGTTAAATAAATGCACCATTTAGGTCTGAGCATTCTACAGCCTTTTGTTCTCAGAACTTTTATCAAATTCTGTGTGATGAGGGTTGAAAGATGCACTAATCTACGGGTATAAGAATAACCCATTAAGAAGTCTGTTTAATACAATGTCCATTTAGCAGAATAATAATATACAGGATTCTCAGAGTAACTGAAATAAAATAAATGTTAATGCACTTTAATTTGAAAAATCTGGCTGAATTTTTTTGTCACACAAACTGAATCCTAACAAAATTGTTGAAAAACAAAACAAATCAATACCAGAAAAATTGCAAGGAGATGAAGAAATGCTCAGTTGAATGGCATTGTTTTGTATTCTAACTGCTAAAAAAAGGTGAGGAATGGACGTTAAAAATGTTTTGTTAGCATACACAGAATAAGGCTTCATTATGTCATGTTTTAAAATTTTTTTCATTTATTTATTTTTTAATTATTATGTGTTTTAATTTTATACATCAGCCATGGGTTCCTCTGTCCTCCCTCCCAGTCCCTCCCCTCCATTCCCATGTCCTCCAGGACCAAGATACCCCTGGGGACTCATTTAAACCTGGTGGATTCAGTACAGGCAGGTCCAGTCCCCTCCTTCCAGGCTGAGCATGTGTCCCTGTGTAAGCCCAAGGTTCCAAACAGCCAGCTCATGCACTAAGGACAGGTCCCGGTCCCACAGCCTGGGAGCCTCCCAAACAGATCAAGCTATTCAGTTGTCTCACTTATCCAGAGGGCCTGATCCAGGTGGGGGGCTCCACAGCCTTTGGTTCATAATTCATGTGCTTCCATTCATTTGGCTATTTGTCTCTGTGCTTTTTGCAGTCTTGGATTCAACAATTAGCACTCTTGCAGTCCCTCCTCCTCAACGGTTGGACACCTAGAGCTCCACCTGGGACATGGCCGAGGATCTCTGCATCCACTTCCATCAGATATTGGATGAGAGTTCCAAGACGACTGCTAGGGTGTTTAGTCATGTGATCACCAGACTAGGTCAGATCAGGCCCTCCCTCGACCACTGCCAGTAGTCTACAGAGGATATATCATTGTGGATTTCTGGGGACCTCTACAGCACTCTGCCTATTCCTGTTCTCATGTGCTCTTCATTTATCATGGTCTGTTATTCCTCATTCACCCTTTCTGTTCGTGATCCAGCTGAGATCTCCTGCAACCCTAAGCTTTCTTTCCCTCAAATCTTGCCCTTCATTACTCCCACTGTTGTCCAGGTTGTTCATGTAGATCTCATCCATTTCTCTGTCATTGGGTGATCCCTGGATCTTTCCTAGGGTCCCGTTTTCTAGGTAGCCTCCCTGGAGTTGTGTAGCAGTCTAGTCATCTTTGTTTTACATCTAGTATCCTCCTAGGAGTGAGTACATACCATGTTTGTCCTTCTGAGTCTGGGCTACCTCATGATGTTATTGTTTTTCTCTGCTGAGTAGTACTCCATTGTGTATATGTATCCTATTTTCTTTATCCATTCTTCAATTGAAGGGCATCTAGGTTGTTTCCAGGTTCTGGCTATTACAAACAATGCTGATATGAACATAGCTGAGCAAAAGCCCTTGTGGTATGATTGAGCATTCCTTGGGTATATGCCCAAGAGGGCTACAGCTGGGTCTTGGGGGAGATGGATTCCCAATTTTCTAAGGAAGTGCCATATTGATTTCCAAGGTGGCTGTACAATCTTGCATTCCCAACAGCAGTGGAGGAGAGTTCCCCTTGCTCCACATCCTCTCCAGCATAAGCTGTCTTCTGTGTTTTTGATCTTAGCCACTCTGACAGGTGTAAGGTGGTATCTCAGAGTCGTTTTGATTTGCATTTCCTAGATAATTAGGGATGTTGAGCAATTCCTTAAATGTCTTTCAGCCATTTGAACTTCCTCTGTTGAGAATTCTCTGTTTAGTTCTATAGCCCATTTCTTAATTGGACTGTTGGGCATTTTGATGTCTAATTTCTTGAGTTCTTTATATATTTTGGATATCAGCCCTCTGTCAGATGTGGGGTTGGTGAAGACCTTTTCCCATTCTGTAGGCTGTCACTTTGTCTTGTTGACTATGTCCTTTGCTCTACAAAAGCTTCTCAGTTTCAACAAGTTCCATTGATTGATTGTTTCTCTCAGTGTCTGTGCTACTGGTGTTATATTTAGAAAGTGATCTCTGGTGCCAATGCATTTAAGACTACTTCCTACTTTCTCTTCTATCAGGTTCAGAGTAAATGGATTTATGTTGAGGTCTTTGATCCACTTGGACTTAAGTTTTGTGCATGGTGAAAGATATGGATCTATTTGCAGCCTTCTACACATTGACATTCAGTTATGCCAGCACCATATGTTGAAGATGGTTTTTTTCCATTGTACATTTTTGGCTTCTTTGTCAAAAATTATATGTTCATAGGTATGTGGGTTAATGTCAGGGTCTTCAATTCGATTCCATTGGTCCACATGTCAGTTTTTATGCCAGTACCAAGCTGTTTTTATTACAGTAGCTCTATAGTAGAGCTTGAGGTCGGGGATTGTGATGCCTCCAGAGGTTGCTTTATTGTACAAGATTCTTTTGGCTATCCTAGGTTTTTTGTTTTTCCATATGAAGTTGAGTATTATTCTTTCCAGGTCTGTGAAGACTTGTGTTGGTATTTTGATGAGGATTGCATTGAATGTGTAGATTGCTTTTGGTAAGACTGCCATTTTTTCTATGTTAATCCTGCCTATCCATGATCATGGGAGATCTTTCCATTTTCTGACATCTTCTTTAATTTCTTTATTCAGGGACTTAAAGTTCTTGTCATATAGGTCCTTCACATGCTTAGTTAGAGTAACCCCAAGGTATTTTATATCATTTGTGGCTATTGCAAAGGGTGATGTATCTCTGATTTCCTTCTCAGCCTGTATATAGGAGGGCTACTGATTTTTTTGAGTTGATCTTGTATCCTGCTATGTTGCTGAAGGTTTTTATTAGCTGTATCAGTTCCTTGGTTGAATTTTTGGGGTCACTCATGTATACTATCATGTCATCTGCAAATAGGGAGAGCTTGACTTCTTCCTTTCCAATTTGTATCCCCTTAATCTCTTTGTGTTGTCTTATAGCTCTGGCTAGAACTTCAAGTACTATATTGAATAAGTATGTGGAGAGGGGAAAGCCTTGCCTTGTTCCTGATTTTAGTGGTATTGCTTTGAGTTTCTCTCCATTTAATTTGATGTTGGCTGTTGGCTTGCTGTAGATTGCCTTGACTATGTTTAGGTATGTTCCCTGTATTCCTGATCTCTCTAAGACCTTTATCATGAATGGGTGTTGGATTTTGTCAAATGCCTTTTCTGCATCTAGTGAGATGATCATGTGGTTTTTTTCTTTGAGTTTGTTTATATGGTGTATTACATTGACAGACTTTCGTATCTGGAACCACCCTTGCATTCCTGGGATGAAGCCTACTTGATCATGGTGGATAATTGTTTTGATGTGTTCTTGGAGTCTGTTTGCCAGAATTTTATTGAGTATTTTTGCATCAATGTTCATGAGGGAATTTGGTCTGTAGATCTCTTTCTTTGTTGCATCTTTGTTTGGTTTAGGAATCAGGGTAATTGTAACCTCATAGAAGGAGTTTGGTAAAACATCTTCTGCTTCTATTGTGTGGAACAATTTAAAGAGTATTGGTATTAAGTCTTCTTTGAAAATCTAGTAGAATTCTGCATTGAAGCCATCAGTTCCAGGGCTTTTTTTGGTTGGGAGAATTTTAATGACTGATTCTATTTCCTTAGGGGTTATTGGACTATTTAAATGGTTTATCTGGTCTTGATTTAACTTAGGTATGTGATACCTATCCAGAAAATTATCCATTTCTTTTAGATTTTCCAGTTTTGTGGAGTAGAGGTTTTTGAAGTATGACCTGATGATTCTCTGGATTTCCTCATTGTCTGTGGTTATGTCCCCCTTTTCATTTCTGATTTTGTTAATTTGGATGCTCTCTCTCTGTCTTTTGGTTAGTTTGGATAAGGGCTTGTCTATCTTGTTGATCTTCTCAAAGAACCAACTCTTTGTTTCATTAATCCTTTGTATTGTTCTCTTTATTTCTATTTTATTGAGTTCAGCTCTCACTTTGATAATTTCCTGGCATCTGTTCCTTCTGGGAGACTTTGCTTCTTCCTGTTGAAGGGCTTTCAGGTGTGCTGTCAAGTCCCTAGCATGAGATTTCTCCAGCTTCTTTATGTGGGCATTCAGTGCTATGAATTTCCCTCTTCTCACTGCTTTCATAGTATCCCATAAGTTTGGGTATGTGTTGTATTCATTTTCATTGATCTCTAGGAAGTCTTTAATTTCCTTCTTATTTCTTCCTTAACCCATTGGTGATTCAGTTGAGCATTATTCAGTTTCCATGAGATTGTAGGATTTCTGTAGTTTTTTCTGTTGTTGAAATCTAACTTTAAACTATGGTGGTCTGATAGAACACAGGAGGTCATTCCAATTGTTTTATATCTGTTGAGATTTGCTTTGTGGCCAAGTATGTGGTCGATTTTAGAGAAGGTTCCATGGGGTGCTGAGAAGAAGGTATATTCATTTTTGTTTGGGTGTAATGTTCTGTAGATATCGATTAAATCCATTTGAGCCATAACATCAGTTAAGTCCATTATGTCTCTGTTAAGTTTCAGTTTGGCCGATCTGTCCAGAGGTGAAAGTGGGGTGTTGAAGTCTCCCATTATTAATGTGTGGGGTTATATATGTGATTTAAGCTTTAGTAATGTTTCTTTTACATATGTGGGTGCCTTTGTGTTTGGGGCATAAATGTTCAGAATTGAGACTTCATCTTGGTGGATCTTTTCTGCGATGAGTATGTAATGTCCTTCATCATCTTTTTTGATTGATTTTAGTTTGAAGTCTATTTTTCTGGATGTTAGGATGGCTACACCAGTTTGCTTCTTAAGACCATTTGATTGGAAAGTCTTTTCGCAGCCTTTTATTCTTAGGAGGTGTCTGTCTTTGAATTTGAGGTGTGTTTCTTGTATGCAGCAGAAAGATGGGTTCTGTTTTCATATCCATTCTGTTAGTCTGTGTCTTTTTATAGGTGAATTAAGTCCATTGATATTAAGGGATATTAATGACCAGTGATTGTTCATTCCTGTTGTTATTTTTATTTTTTGGTGGTAGTGTGTGTGTACCTCTCTTCTTTGGGGTTTACTGCTGTGGTGTTATCTATTGCCTGTGTTTTCATGGGTGTATCTGCCTTCCTTAGGTTGGAATTTTCCTTCTAGTGCTTTCTGTAGGGTTGGGTTTGTGGATAAGTATTGTTTAAATCTGGATTTGTCTTGGAAGGTCTTGTTCACTCCATCTATGATGATTGAATGTTTTACTGGGTATATTAGTCTAGGCTGGCATCCATGGTCTCTTAGTGTCTGCATTATATCTGTCCAGGTCCTTCTTGCTTTCAAAGTCTCTACTGAGAAATTGGGTGTTATTCTGATGATTTTGCCTTTATAAGTCACTTGGCCTTTTTCCTTAGCTGCCCTTAATATTCTTTCTTTATTCTGTACATTTAGTTGTTTAATTATTATGTGGCGAGGGGACTTTTTTTGGGGGTCTAGTCTGTTTGGTGTTCTATAGGCTTCTTGTATCTTCATGGGCATTTCCTTCTTTAAGTTGGGAAAATTTTCTTGTATGATCTTGTGAAATATATTTTCTGTGTCTTTGAGTTGGTATTCTTCTCCTTCCTGTATCCCTATTACTTGTAAGTTTGGTCTTTTAATGGTGTCCCAAATTTCTTGGACATTTTGGGTCATGACTTTGTTGGTTTTAGTGTTTGTTTTCTTTAACTGATGAATGTATTTCTTCTAACGTATCTTCAACACCAGAGATCCTCTCTTCCATCTCTTGCATTCTGTTGGTTATACTTGCACCTGAAGTTCCTGCTTGTTTACTCAGATTTTCTATTTCCAGCATTCCTTCTGATAGTGTCTTCTTCATTTTTTCTATTTCCCTCTTCAGATCTTGGACTGTCCCCCTTGCTTTTTCATGATTTTCTTTCAAGGACTTATTGTTTTCTTCTGCTTTAATTGTCCTTTCCTCTAATTTTTTATAACGTTCTTCCCATTTTTTGTTTGTCTGTTCCTCTACTTTATTTTTGATTTCTTCTATATAAGGCTCTAGCCTCTTCACGATGTTACTTATAAGGTTGTTTTCTTCTTCTTCTTCTTCTTCTTCTTCTTCTTCTTCTTCTTCTTCTTCTTCTTCTTCTATTCTGTGATGTTCAGGTCTAGCTTTTGGAGAAGGGCTAGGTTCTGGTGATGCTGTGTTGCTCTTTATTTTGTTGTATGTACTTCTGCCTTGAAGTCTGCCCATCTCCTCTTGGGTCCATTCTTGGTCTTATCAGTGTACTTGGTCCAGAGAGAGCTGACAGATTTAGGGAGCCTCTCTCTGGTCCAAATGGAAGCTCTGGGCCAGATGGAAGTGCTGGTCCTGATGAGAATGCTGGCTGGATGGGAGCTCGGGGGCTCGACTCTGAGTCTTGGGAAGTCCCTGGGGTCTCCTTATTTTGTCCAGATGGGAGCTCCTCTTGTCCAGATGGGAGTTCCTCTGGTCTCTGGTCCAGATGGGAGTTCCAGGGCAGGATGGAAGCTGGGGGCTGGTCTCTGATTCTCAGGAAGTGGCTGGGCTCACAGGCAGATGTGTGTGGGGGCAGGTTGTGGAGACTGCAGTGTCTGACTGCAGTCTTGGAAAAGGGGAGCCTTCCTGTAGGGCCTGCTGATTGGCAGGAACCTGGGGCCAAGTTGGGCAGTTCCTCCCAGGATGGCCTGTGTCCAGCGTTGGGACCCAGGGGCAGTTGCCTCTCTGGCTATAACCCCAGGCACTCACCTCTGGTCCAGATGGGAGCTGGGCGTTGGTCTCTGAGTCTCAGGTAGCTGCTGGGGTCTTGGGCCCATTATGTCATTTTTATCCAAAGTTTGTTTGTATTGTTTCTCTCACCTCTTTCTTCCCTGTCACTGTTCCTGCCTTTGTGCCCTCCTAACCCAAGTATCCTCATTTCCTCTCTGATGTCAAACTGGGGTATTTTAAGTCTCCACATTCCTCTACACCTTTTCCCCCTCTCGGTCTCCTATTTAGTTGCATAATCTATACCCATTCTAATAAACACAATCCTTTATTTACATGCTTACACATTGAAAGTTAGTATTCACATATGAGAGAGAACATGAAATCTTGTCTTTCTAAGATTGGGTCACTTCCCTTCATATAATCCTTTCCAGTTCTACCTATTTTCAAATTTCATTAGTCTTCACAGATGAGGATTATTCTATTGTGTGTTGGGCCACAGTTCCACGATCAGCTCTTCAGTGGATGGACATCTAGACTGTATGCCCTTGCTATGGTGAAAGGTGTAGCAGTAAATATGAATCATTGTGGTAGGATGCAGGAGAGAACAACAGATTTTAAAGTCTGCAACTTCAACAGACTAACAGGAGGCTCAGTTGCAATTTTGTGTTCCAATGTCTAAATAAGGACAAAAGAATCAAGAGAAACAATGGTGATGATTTAATTACTACAAATATGCTTGTAAGAACACTACTCTTGTAAAGAAAGAAAAAGTGAGGTGTGAAAGTGTCAGAAATGAGATTCTATTTTATAGATGTAAGAATGGAGATTGACCAAAATATCTTGATCAGTCCACTTTTTAATCAGAATTACTAGATTTAAAAGCCGAGACCTGAGAGGCAGAGAGTAAAGTAGTCTCAGTGAGGAAAGAATACAAAACTCCCTTTTCTCAAGGCACCACCCAGATATGATCATCAGTGATATTGTCTAAAGAAACAGACTTATGTAATATACTAGCCTCTTAGATGTTTAACATTTTCTGAATTCCTGGAAAAATTAGAGTAACACTAAGAAGGATGAATCACAAAATTCTCCTAAGCAGTCACAAATGTGCTTCACCATACCTGAAAACTTTTAACATGAATTTCTTTCAAAGATATTGTAACCAAATATTCAAAGTACATTTTTAATGAATGGATTGTTTGTGCCTTGAGAACTGGGATGATATTTACCTCATTGTCACGACAACACAGTGTCACCATATTTCATCAGTTCTAGGTGGAGGTTCTAGATTCTGAGTGACACATGACACTTTGTGTACCTGTGCTCTGGTTAACAAGCACACAGTTAATTTCTAGAAATATTAAATATCAGGCTGGAGAGATGGCTCAGAGGTTAAGAGCACTGACTATTCTTCCAGAGGTCCTGAGTTCAATTCCCAGCACCCACATGGTGGCTCACAACCACCTGTAATGAAATCTGTCACTGCCTTCTGTGTACATAATAAATAAATAAGTCTTTTTAAAAAAGAAATATTAAATATCTCACTAGAAAGGTATTTCTCTCAAGAAATTACTTTTTGCTTAATATTGACATCATAGGAAAATAAATAATTTTCCCAATGTGCCAAATCATTGTTTAATTTTTTACCACCAGGAATATTGTGGGTCAGGGTTAGAGTATTGATCTGCAGGCTGAGGAGATTGCTCATTATTAAAGCTCTTGCCACAAAATCATGAGGACCAGTGTTCAGAGCTATAGAAATCACATAAAAGCTAGTCAGATGTGTAATCCTATGATCATAGTATTTGAAAGGCAAGGACGAAAGAGCTTTGGAACAAGATGGCTAGACAAACCAGAATTGAAGAGCTCTGGAAGAAATGCTAGTTCAATTAAAATAAAGTGAAGAATCATCAAGGAAGACAATCAGCATTAAATCCAGGCCTCCATGCATGTTTACATGTACCTACACACACACACACACACCTGAATCCACACAATGAGAACACACACACACACACACACACACACACACACACACACACACAAAGAATATACATCTAGTTGCTTTCATTTCTGCTTTTGCATTTGACCACATTTAGCTTCAGTTTAACAAATTGTATAGAATGTCACCTGTCTCCCCTCCTGACTCATTTGGCATGTGTGTTTTATTCATTGGGTACCCATGAGTCCCAAGGGAATATGGACTTTTATTTCTACTCCCCCGCTGAAAAATCCCATTATTCTTCCATGCTAGACCACTAGATGTTTGTGCCAATTGTCTCTCTTGTATCCCACAAATACTCAGTGCTTAGTTTATATCAACAGTATCATTATTGTACTAGTTAAATTTCTTTGTGCCATTTCATCTCTTAAAAAGATGGATAATATGAGATGAAAAGAATCACACTTGTCTCAGAATAGTCACATTATCTAAAGTGAGACAGAGCATAGTTTAGTTTTACATGTCATTTTATACAATCCCTTGAAAATTAAAAGCAAGGAAATAGACTGACTTAGCTAATTAACTCCAGTATCTTTTGACACAAACACTATGAGCAAATCTTGTTATTCGGTTCACCTATTATCATCATGCAAGAGTCATTTGTGAAGTTAACTGACAAAATGAAGAGCGATGTGACTGCCTCAGAGACCTTAACAAGGCCATTTAATTACGTACTGAGAATTAGAACATCTTAAAAAGTGAATTTTGTAACACACTTGCAAATATAAATTCATAGATACTTGTCAGAATTTCAGACCAATAATTAAATGCTCTTATAATGAAACATTATTTCTGTCACATGTTAGTTAACAAAACAAGGCCATACTCTCAGTATTTAACGTAGAAATTAAAATGTTATAGACCATCCAGAGACAGATTGTCACACTTTAATCAAATTCAACCTAGGTAAATTAGCCAGTGATTTTCATGAATTAGCTTGGCTAGGTTTTGGACTTGCTGAGTTTTACAGAAAAAAATGGGGGACTCTTAAATATTAAAACTTAATTTTGACCTTTATGGACTCTTTAGTACATTGCACCTTAAGATACTTTAATTTCAAGAATAGTTATTCTCTAACCATAGTTTTACCCCTAAAATGTTTGCCAAGTAACAATGGTTTTTCTTTATTGAAATATTGATTTATTTATTTTCTTTAAAAAATGTTGTGTATCTTGAAATACCATATTTCAAATTTCACAATTATTTTGAGTTTTGGTATGTGCTATCCATTTCATTAAAAAGCCATTAGATGCCTGCATTGTTAGCACTGAGTTTTTACAGACATAAAACTTCTCTACAGAATAGGATCATTACTTCAGAAGTTTTACAGACCACACTTTGCTATATTTATTTTATGTTTTTCTAAAGAATTAAATCATCAAGTCTACAAATAAAATTCTTTATGACCATGACCACAAATTAACGATAATCAGGGAAAATAAATTTTACATATATCTCTATCTATATATAGAGATTATATTAAATCACCTTATCTGGAAGGATAAATTTACCAAAACAAATCATTAATCAGAATCTTTGCTTAACCAATGGTGGACAATTTATATTTTGACATCAAACCTTTTCTAAGCTACCTCATGGATGATGAAAATGATTGCCTAAATGCTAAGAAACACATATAATAGCAACTCTGGCTGTCACTGTGATCATGTGTTCATTCTTTGAGGGCCCCAGGCAATACATGATGTTTCTCATATTGAAATTCACATTTTCTGTTCTGACCTTTCCAGTGTAGCAATGATTTATGCTTAGATTTACTGTCACTTAAAAATATAATTTAGCATGCAGTAAATTGAATTGAGTGTGGTAGAGGTTTTTTTTTTTTTTTATTTTACCTCTGGTATAAGTTCTTGTAACTATTGCAACTCTGAATTCAGAACAATTCTAAAACTATGAAATTTGTCTTACTTTCCTGGTCACTCCCTTCTGCACACTTATTCTATGGCAATCACATGACCAGATGGTGTATCTCTCTAATTTTGCTTTCTTGTATATATTACATATATACGAATGAAATGTTCAAATCATTTTTTAGGGAAACAAATAGAATCAGATACCATATGAGCTTTAGGGATAGAGTTTTATATAGCATAATGTCTTCAAAATGCATCCATACCTAATTTGTTTTAGGAATTTGTTGCTTTTTGATACTAGTATTTCATTGTGGATTTAGTAGAGTTTAATCTATCCAGTTACTTAAAAACATTTGCAAAGTTTTCTGTTTTACTGATTATCAATGGAACTAAAATAAATATTTTTATTTAAGTATACATTTTTTATTATTATATTTGTGTTTTAATTTTACACATCAGCCATGGGTTCCCCTGTCCTCCCCCCTCCCATCCCCACCCCCACCTTCTCACCATCCCCTCCCCTCTATTCCCATCTCCTCCAGGGCCAAGACTCCCCTGGGAAGAACGCTATAAAAAACTAGAGGAAAGGACAATTAAGGCAGAAGAAAACAATAAGTCCTTGAAAGAAAATCATGAAAAAGCAAGGGAAACAGTCCAAGACCTGAAGAGGGAAATAGAAAAAATGAAGAAGACACTAGCAGAAGGAATGCTGGAAATAGAAAATCTGAGTAAACAAACAGGAACTTCAGGTGCAAGTATAACCAACAGAATGCAAGAGATGGAAGAAAGGATTTCTGGTGTTGAAGATACATTAGAAGAAGTAGATTCATCAGTCAAAGAAAACACTAAAACCAACAAAGTCATGACTCAAAATGTCCAAGAAATTTGGGACACCATGAAAAGACCAAACTTACAAATAATAGGCATAGAGGAAGGAGAAGAATACCAACTCAAAGGCACAGAAAATATATTTCACAAGATCATAGAAGAAAACTTTCCCAACTTAAAGAAGGAAATGCCTATGAAGATACAAGAAGCCTATAGAACACCAAACAGACTGTACAGAACTAAAATAAATATTAATGTGCAATAATATGACAATCAGGAGAGCTTTTTTTACAGCAAGGTGTGTTCAAGGAAAAGAAAAATAGCTAAATAATGGTTTCCAGAACGATTTTCATATCAGTGTGCTTGTGGGCAGAATCAACTAAGACTGGAACCCAAGAGAAAAACATGGAAGACACATGGAGACTGGAAGGGAGGGTGTGAAACAAACTACTAATTATACAGCCAATCATAAAATTGGAAACAATAAACAGAAACAAGCTCTAGATGGGTGGCCACTACCTAGTGCTACTACTACGTATTCTCTAAAATACCCAGTATGTAGAAAAATGTATGAGATATCCAAAGAACTAAGAAAATATAATTCGTACCCTAGAAAAAAATGCAGTCCACAGAAATAAACAATTGCTTCCATGAGAACAACTATGTGCAGGACTTCAATGAAAATAAAAGAACAAGATTGCAAAAAGCACAGGGACAAATAGCCAAACTAATGGAAGCACATGAATTATGAACCAAAGGCTGTGGAGGATCAGGCCCTCTGGATAAGTGAGACAATTGAATAACTTGATCTGTTTGGGAGGCACCCAGGCTGTGGGACCCAGACCTGTCCTTAGTGTATGAGCTGGCTGTTTAGAACCTTGGGCTTACACCCGGACACTTTGCTCAGTCTGGAAGGAGGTGACAGGACATGTACTGTACAGGTTTAAATGAATCCCCAGGGATGCCTTGATCCTGGAGGACATGGGAATGGAGGGGAGGGGCTGGGGGGAAGGTGGGGGTGGGGACGGACGGGGGAGGACAGGGGAACCCATGGCTGATGTATAAAATTTAAAACACATAATAATAAAGAAAAAGAAAAGAAAAGAAAAGACTCAAAGGACCAATGGCTATGAGACACTATAATTTTAAAAGCCAAGATGTGATGGTGGAATCAGTAGAAAAATGTCAATGAAGATAGGATTTATACAAAAAACTGAAATGTTAACATTGAAAGTATAATAATAAAAACAATTTCACAATGGAGACTGAATTAGGCAATAGATATTATTAGATTATTTAATCTCAAACATTTATATGCTTTCTCTCTCTCTCTCTCTCTCTCTCACACACACACACACATACACACACACACACACACACACACACACTCACACATACGTGAATGAAGAAAACTGAACAAAGACTCAGACTCAAGGAAAGTGGGGCACTATTAACCATAGCAACACTGTGTAGTGAAAAAAGTGTAGCAAGAAGAGACTCAGTATACTAAGAATTAGAAAAGACATTCAAAGAAATAAATATTAAAAAAAAAACAATAAAACACATGTCCAAAGAGGTCAACAAACTCCAAGTATGATTACAAAGACATCCTCACACTGACACATCATACAAACAATGCTGAAAACCAAAGATGGGGAGAAAAATCCACTTTTATGTGAATGAAATCTTTAGAAAAATGCAAGACAGAAAAGAGAATGGCAGTTTAAGGTTGGGAGACAGGTATATGTGAAGACCAGGGGTGACAGTTGAGACAGAGTTTCTTTTGGGAGGTTTCAAACACTTTCAAAATTACACTATGGTTTCATGCATCTATAAATATATTGAATAGAACTGAACTGAGTTCAGTGTCTAAATTTTGTGAATTTATACAAAGCAATCATATTTATGTAAAATTCTACCCTGCCTATGACAGTTGAAAGAAGCTCTATTTTTAATCTTGAAAATGATAAACTGTTAATAAACAATTATAGCCTTTTACAGATTATTTACCATACAAATAGATTATGCTTCATCCATAAAACACAAAACTGCTCAATGCTATAAAAAGACTGCCAAGCTGATTCACAGAAACCTAGATAGACATAGTTATCATGTAGACTTTATAGATGTTTCACTAAAGGCAGGGAAGCAGACTCAAAAGAATTCAATGTTTCATTCTATTTTTTATCACATTCTTTATAACACAAACTGTAGAGATACAAAACAGATTACAATAACCAGGAACAAGGGTGGAGAGACAGCTCAGTACAAATGGGCTCTATAAGGTGATAATGCTGTTGACTGTGGTACTGAACTAGTTGACATGTGACTGTGGCTTTGTCCAAACTCATTTACCTTGTACTTAATTGTATGCCCATCTAAATTCCATATGTGTGTTAGGAAGTTCCAGGATGAATGCCATTGTGACATCTAAATCTAACCCCACTATTAAAAGAGCTGGGGAAAGATTAGCTAATTTTCAAACCTGTTTTGACTTGAGAATAGAAGGCTAAAAACAAAAAGAACTATATATAAACACTATACAATGATGAATAATATTTTCTCATAGAGATTACATGTCAACAAGTTTAAAACTAATTTACATGTATACTGGGGTTTACATAAATAATACATCAAAAACATACAACAATAAATATAGATTATGGGACCAATTTCTCATTGCCAACTAAACTTTCATGTATGGTAAATATATCTAAATTCATGTCAAGTTTACTTACTATGATTAAATATTTAAAAAACTGTATCTTATCATGACTTAGTATTGATTAACATTCTGAAGAAATTATCAACAGTTGAGTAAAGGCTAATTGTTCCATCAGGTATGGTATAAAGTCTGAAAAGAAAAATCAGAACTAAAACCTGTAGATACAGAGCCAGTAACAGAAGTATAGGAGAAGTGGTACCTGCTGCTTTTAACAGATTATTGATCATTACACATCTCCAAAGGATGCTGCTATGAGGTGAGGGTGCCCCTCCCTCATCAGCAGTGGTGTGATCACCCTGGACCAGAAGGCCCTAGGATTTATTATTGTGGCAGTGAACATTGCCCTTGCAGGACACAGATTACCCCTTACCCTTTCACAGATATATCAACTCATAGTAGAGCTACCCTCACGTTATTTATGCCATGGCATTAGGATGCTTGGGAGGTTGCTGCCATTGCCTTTTCCTCTCTCAGACACGCCTTCATACAGGAGAAAAATGCCCATGTCAAGAGTTTCAGAAGCTGCTGAGAACTCAGAGAAGTGGATCGAAAGAATGCTGTTCTGATGTACACCAAGCTGTTCCTGCCTGTCATAGGTCACCCTTGAGTGAAGTGTATTGTTAATCAAGTGGCCACCTGCATGGGCCAATGAGTCATCACTGAACACACACTTGTGGATGGAAACATCTTAATTTTATAAGTACTCATTGAAATTGTCAAAGGCATTTTCAGCCTCCTGTGAACTGGCACAGTTTCTCTTGAAGCTGAAGAGCAAAGCATACAGTTAATAACAGAAGAAAAGCAAAGCACTCTTAACAGCCAGTGCCCTGCATTCAAGGTACCATATTTCCATTCCTCACTTCAGCCTAATTCCCTGGGAATTACAGAGCTCTTGTAAATGTCAAAGCACCATTCACTGTCTTTGAGTAGAAATGTGCTCAGTAGGAGCTTTGCACTTTGGTACAAAAATCAAAGACTTCTTTTGCTTTAGATTTTCCATCAAGAAAATAGAAATATGTGAAAGAATGGTTGTCTTCTGGGGTCTTACTAATAAGCTGTCAACTTCTTTGACCATATTTGGAATAAAATATGCCACCAACACATAAATAAAAGGAGGGCAAATTATCGGCTTAGTAGACTACCCAGAACATCTCCTATTTCCTCAACCAGAAATGAATAAAATGACCTGAGAATTTATCATAGGTACTCCAGAGCAGATGTAACTATGATTTATGTTTAGGATTGAGTTATTAGCTATTCAATGTCATGGGATGTGATTCTTCACTATGGAAATAAATATATGACTGTTAAAGTTGACTAACTAGATTTTTTAATTTGTACTTTTCAAAGTCATTAAAAACTAAAAAAAAAAAAAATCCCACCACAAACCAGCATATTTACAGTGGAATTTTATTTAATGTTGAGGCTTCGTACAAATATTACCAAAAGCTATTCCAATACTCTATAGCCACACAGGGAGACGCATAATACAGGCAAGGCCCTAGAAGGCTGGCACAGCTCTAAGAGTAAGAAGTGGTGGTTTTTGTTTTGTGCCAGAGCTGAGAGTGTTGCTTCTATTATAAGAAAGTAGAAAACAAGCAGAGAAGCTTTCTTTGGAAGTGAATAGACTACTAGCCCCAGAAAGGTGTTGAATCTCCAATGCCATCAATGGACAGAATTACACAAGAAAGTCATATTAGATGAGCCCACATTTGTAACAGGAGGAAAGAGGTCCTGTGGGAAAAAACTTAGCTGCACTGAACTACAGCTATATCTGAAATCAGGACTATAATGAAAGGGGATGGTATCTGCATATCTAGAGGAACAGTTCCTCTTACTGAAGAGCAGGGCCAGAATGTGATACCATAGGATAATTATCTTCCCCACAAAAGAATAAGGAGAAAAGAAGACTAAAACTTCTAAAGGGTTTGTCAGCACCTTAAAGATTTTTGTAAGTGGGTGTGAAAAGAGGTCACTGGTCATGGTGAGTCCTGCCAGGTACTGAAGACCCAAAAGTATTAATGTGCCACAGTTCTTTCCATGTGTCTGCGGTGAGGCTGTGTTACAAAGAGGCAGCTTACATTTATTTGGGGAATTTGCCTGATTGTCTGAAAAAAAAATACCTGTCAGATAGTGTCCCAGATAACAGAAATACGAAAGCTGTTTCTGGTTGAACAGAGTCAGATGCTGGCAGGCAAATTTATAACTGAGCAAGAAGGAAAATTCACAGCAGATCTGGAGCATCTAAGAGATGCAATGGGATATCTCTCCTTATTAATATTTCCCAACACTCATTCCTCTGCCCCGCATATGTCTTTTGTCTCTCATATTTTATGCATTCTATTATATTTTGCTTCTTCTACTGACCCAAATCGAAATTCCACATTATTCTATCCTAAGATTGAATCAGATTGCATGAAATGAAGAGGCTTTGCCAAATAAATTTTTACTTAGGAAAACTAGGTCTGAAGTAGTTCCATGCCCATGATATCAAAAAGTCCCTAGTCAGCTTCAATTTCTTTCCATGACATGATATCCTTCGCATATGGCCTTTATCCTCCCAGTTCCATGATGGCTACTGTCTGCAGGGCAGCACATTCACATACCCAAAATAAAACAGCCAAGCAAGTCTAATTATTCATCAAAATGTGAATCTGTTTATGTATTTTGGTTGGGACTGGTTTACATGGTCATTGTAAGAGCTAGAACTCAGAATTGGCATTCTTCCAAATAACAAGAATTAGATTGGATATAAACTACACTTAGTGGGGTTGTAAGTTAATGTTTTCTTCCAGGTTTGAATTCTGTAGCTAAATTGAAATATGATTAATAATATCAATGATTTATTATACAAATTTTACAACAATGCATTCTAACACATTTTAATGGTGATTTTCACAGTTTAGTGTGCACTGACAGTGCCCAGAACGCTTATCAAAATAGAAAGTATAAAACTTTGAAATCCACTCTTTGAGTTTCTGTACAGGTGTAGGATAGGGAGTCTAATAATTCTAACAGCTAATAATTCTCAGGTGACGTCATGGCCACAGAGTCATGTGCAAAGGAAGTAGTGGTTGGAATGTTTCAGGAATGTTTGTAGAGTGCATCTACCTTCCCATGCAAGCTTGAGTGGATACACTGTCTGCATTTACACAAGTTATCAGACATTCCTTGCCTATTTTAAAGGTGAGTATAGAAGGGCCAAGGTGACATTTAAAAAATGCATTTAAAAATAGCTAGTTACTGAACATTACACATAAGCAATGGTTTACTCATGTGAATATTGCAAATAAAACAGAGTACACAAAGCAGCTCTCTTGACCCTTGACTCCAGGTCCCTTCCTGCAGATCTTTCCTCAGACGAGACTCTCAGGATCAATTTGATATAAATCCCACCAAACTTTTAAAATAAAATTACGTACATATATATTTTTATGCTTAGGTACATGTGCTTAAAATGTAACACATACAGTTAAAATTAAATGCTATCCTGTATGCATTTTCATAGGCTTGCTTTTGTCTACTTAAAAATATATTAGAATTTTTCATGAAACATTGGTTCTTAGGAGTTAGAAATGCAGGCATTGTAAAATAGCAGCATTCTGTAACTTGTTGTGATTGGTTGCTTTCTCTGAGAGTGCACATGGTAAAAATTACAGAACAAAAACTGTGGAAAGCATTCTTAGTTCCAATGGAAAATCTCTAAATGAATTTAGTATTTATGTTTAAGTTTGTTTTGCTCCATTTTTTCTCTTTTTAGGCAACTATGACAAAAAGTTAGTTCATTCAGTTTTCCAAAGTTCATGTGTATGTTTTAATTAGTAAATGATTTAAATTAATATAAATTTATTATTTGTTTTTAAAAGTGATATATGCCCACAACAAAATGTTGCAAACATGGAAATAATGCTGAGATATATCCATAATCAATGTCTGAATGTTCTTTTAGTGTTCTTGAAACTTAATAACATGAATGTATATGGAAATGTGTATGGATTTGTATTTTCTGTAATGTTTTCAATATATAAACTCTAGTTTCTTTATTTGACAGAACATCATCGAACTTAATCTGAGACATCCTTCTAGAATTTTGGAAACATCACTTTGATATTTACATAATATTCTATCATAAAACCCTAGCTAATTCTCTTTCTTATATATTGAATATATATCTTATGATTATCTCAATATATAGAAAAGGCCTTTGACAAAATCCAACACGCCTTCATGAATGAATGGGTTTGGAGAGAACATATCTCTAGATAATAAAAGCTACATATGACAAACCCACAGTCATCATTATCTTGTTCTCACTTCTTTTTATTCTGGGACTTAAAACATTATCTAGAGCAATAAGATAAGGAAACTAAAGGACACAAATAAGAACATAAGTCAAATCACTCCTCTTTGATTATGACAACACATTATACATAAGAAATCATAAAAGTCCACAAGGAAACTTCAAGAAATTACCACCTCCTTTGTCAAAAAGGCAGGATAAAGTCCAACTTCCAAAATTCAATAGCCTTTCTATACACCAATAACTATACTGAGATAGAGATTACAAAATACTCCGTTCACAATAGTTTCAAAGAAAATAAAATGTCAAGGAGTAACCTAACCAAGGAGGAGAAATACCTCTAAGATGAAAATTTTAAATCTGAGAAAAGAAAAAGATGGAGAAAAATACTAGAAAATGCACAGAGCATTCATGCTCTTGTATCAGTAAAACCAATATTTCCAAAATGATAATTTTACTGGAGGCCATTGATAGATTCAATGAAATTGCAATCGAAGTTCCCATAACATTTTTCATACAGATTGAAAAAAAAAATCATCCTAAAATGCATACAGAAGGACAAAATACTTTCAATGCCAAAGCAACCCTGATCAAAAAATAAAACAAATCAAACATACAAAAACAATGGAGGGATTACCGTTTCAGAGTTCAAGCTATGGTACAAAGCTGCAATAATTAAAACAACATGGTGCTGGTACACAGAGAAAAATGCACACAAAGGCATGAGTCCATGTAAATATCTACAGGTCCTTGATGTATGACAAAGGCCAAAACACATATGAGTGGAAAAAACTTCACCTTCAACAAATGGTAAGAGAAAGAATGAATGGTCATGTGTATAATACAATTAGACCCATGTCTATCACACTGTACAAAACTCCAAAATGGACCAAAGACTTCATTGAGAATTCTGAAACAATGAAAATTCTAGAATAAAACATTGGCAGAACTCTACAAGATATAGGTGAAGCAACAAGGCCAACAATTGACAAATGGACCCTCGTAAAAATCTATACACAGCCAAGGAAACAATCAAGTAAAGATGATCCCCAAAGAGTGGGAGATAATCATTGTTAGCAATATATCAGATAAAGAACCTAGAATATATAAAGAACTCTAAAAGTAATAAAGAAAACAAATTATCTAATAAAAAATGGAGTGCCAATCTGTAAAGAGAATTTCAAAAGAAAAAAATCTGAGTATTAAATATTCTTAGCTATTAGGGAATTGGACATTTCTTGTATTTTTATAATAGCCATTCAAAGAGATGTGATGTGCTATCTTGTTGCATTTTTGATTTGCATTTCTTTAATTATTAATAATGAAGAATATCTTTTCATATAATCCCTATTGGCTGTATTTTCTCTTACAAAAATTTCTAGTCAGGTCCTTGCTCAATTTAAAATAACGTTGACTTGTCTCCTTCACTTTCCTCCTCTATTTTGTTATTTATTTATTTGTTCCTTCATTTTGTGGCTACCTTATATATTTTCATATTAATGACGATGAGATACATAATTTGAAAATACTTCATTCCACTCTGTAGACTGCCTTTTCATTTTACTATTACCCTTGATTTTCAGAAGGTTTTCAGTTTGATGCACACAGATTGTTGCTTTTATTGACAATGATTTGTGTCATCATCTAAAAATAATTGCCAAAACCTACATCAAGTTGTTTTTCTAAGGATTTTGTGCTTTCAGAACTTATACTAAAGCCTTTATTGCTCTTTCTTTCTCTCTCTTTCTCTCTCTCTCTCTTTCTTTCTTTCTTTCTTTCTTTCTTTCTTTCTTTCTTTCTTTCTTTCTTTATTTATTTATTTATTTATTTTGTATACTGTGTAAGAGGAAAGCCAAATTGGTCAAATTGAATTCTACAACACCATTTATTGCAAATAGCATGACCTTCGTATTTTGTGTTCTTGCCGAGCGTGATGGCTAGGTTTATGTCAGTTTAACACAAGGTAGACTTATTTGAAAGGCGTGAACCTCAATTAAGAATATGTCTCTACTGGGTCCTGCCTTAAATGAATATATCAGACATTGCTGTTCCCTCCTGGGAGAACTTACCCTTTTGGAGCAGGGGATGAGGGGTGGGTTGGGAAGAGGGTGTTAAGTGGGGGTAGGGGAAGGGGAGGAGGGATGAGAGGGGGATCTGTGGTTGGTATGTAAAATGAATAAAAAAAATTTAAGTAAAAAAAGAAAATGCCTGTACTAGATCTGGCTACAAAGCATTTTATTAATTAGTGATTGATGAGGCAGGGCCCAGCCTCCTGAGGGTGATACTATCCCTGGGCTGGTGGTCCTAGGTTCTATAAGAAAGCAGACTGAGCAAGATATGAGGAGCAAGCCAGTAAGCCATGACCTCTGCATCAGATCCTGCCTCCAGAATCCAGATCGGCTTGAGATACTGTCCCCTCTTTTCTCCTCCTGCCTCTCCTACTCTCCCCTCTCCTCACCTCTTTCCTCTCCTTTCCTCTTCTTCTGTCCTCTCTTCTTACTTTCTCTCCTCCCCTTCTCCACTTCCTCCCTTGTCCTCCCCTTCCCTCCTTTCTCCTCCCCTCCCCTCTCCTCCCCTCTCCTCTCCTCCCCTCCCCTCTCCTCCCCTCTCCTCCCCTCCCCTCCCCTCTCCTCCCCTCTCCTCCCCTCCCCTCTCCTCCCCTCCCCTCTCCCCTCCTCCCCTCCCCTCCCCTCTCCTCTCCTCCCCTCCCCTCTCCTCTCCTCCCCTCCCCTCCCCTCTCCTCTCCTCCCCTCCCCTCCCCTCTCCTCTCCTCCCCTCCCCTCCCCTCCCCTCGCCTCCCCTCTCCTCTCCTCCCCTCCCCTCTCCTCCCCTCTCCTCTCCTCCCCTCCCCTCTCCTCCCCTCTCCTCTCCTCCCCTCCCCTCTCCTCCCCTCCCCTCCCCTCTCCTCTCCTCCCCTCCCCTCTCCTCTCCTGTGTTCTCATCTCCTCCCTTCCCCTCCCCTCTCCTCTTCTCCCCTCCCCTCCCCTCTCCTCTCCTCCCCTCCCCTCCCCTCTCCTCTCCTCCCCTCCCCTCCCCTCTCCTCTCCTCCCCTCCCCTCCCCTCTCCTCTCCTCCCCTCCCCTCTCCCCTTCTTTTCTGTCCCCATGCTCCATCATCTCCTTCCTTTCTCTTTCTTCTATGCTCTTCTTTTTCTTTACCTATTATTAAACACAGGGAACAAGAGACTACGAGGCTTTCTTCTGGAGTTAATTGTGCAGTTCAAAACTTTCCTATAAAGTGTATCCTTAAGTGATAATCTGTCATACTTTAAACATCCAGAAATTGTATTAATGGGTATGATTTGACCACTGCTAAAAGATGAACGTTCAATTGCTTATTTCAGGGATTGATTGTGATCAATGTCTTTTTCTCCAGGACAAAATTATTTGCCATTGAAACTTTTAAGAAATGAGAGCTAAGGGAGATCATTAGGTCACTGAAATAATCCTTGTGCAGTCCTTTGGCAGTTCAAAGAAAGGATAGTTATAAAGATCTATTTAGCTTTTTCTGCTCCCTGGCTCACGCTTTGACTACTTGTTAAGTAACCACACCACCAACTTCTCTCCATAATGTGAGTGAGGCAGCCAAGGTGACCCTTGCCATAGAGCCTATACTATGAAACTTGGATTTTGAGATTCAAAATCTATGACATAGGGTGAGAGAGATGGCTGAGTGGATCAAGAAGCTTTCCACCAAGCCTGGTGATCAGAGTCAATCTCCAGGATTCACATGTGGAAGGAGAGAACTGACTCCAGCAATTGTCCTCTGATCTGAGTACCATATTGGGCACACTCACACACATGATATGACAGGTGGACTGTCTTGACAATAGACAGATAGGAAGAATGCTTTTACTTATAATGTGCATAATTAGCATGTTACTAGACACAGGTCTTCATTAACACAGGTGACATAAGAGGATAAAACACAGTCAGTTGTGCATCCTTTTTCATCTCCCCATACACTTAGCAACTCTCCATTAATAATAAATAACATTATATTTAAAACTTAAGCTCTAAATAAGTTTCACCTTACTCATAAGCCCAATTCAAATGGATCACACTTTTTCAAAGATGATTAACTCACAAGGTTTTTAATATTTATAATTGATATTGGAAATTAGTTGTCTTTATAATCATTACTCTTCTCTTGCATTTATCCTTGCAAATCAATTGATTCTTTCAAAGATGACCTTTACTGTGTAATTCCATGTGTTCCTCCAAACATCCAAATACATAACATCTGGTTTTCAAACTTTTACCCTAGTGTTATAGCTCCACTGTGTCTGTCTTCCAGCATTTTGAACAGTGCTTTATGAAATGGTTTTTATTATACATTCTGTGCTGGCATTTCTCCACCTTTCACAAGCACTCCTTATGTTGCCTAGTGACCCTGTACAAAACCAGTGGGAGAAACTAGGGTAAGGAGAGTTCAGTAGACGAGCAAGGAAACATGACTAGCAAGGCATTCAATACCAGGCTATCTCTGGAGCCTGATGTTAGACACAGCACTGAATTGTTAATTAAAGTTGTATTTCACATGAACAGAAAAAGGATGCATAGCCGATTATGTTTTATCCTCTTATGTTACCTGTGTTAATGAAGACCTGTGTCAAGTAACATGCTAATTATGCGCATTATAAGTAAAAGCATTTTTCCTACCTGTCTATTGTCAAGATAGTCCATCTGTCATATCTTGAACTCTTTTAAAAGTACACAGATTTACAGAAATAAGAATATAAAAGAGGGCTCCTAAATGTTCTCTCTATCTTTGATATCCCAATTTACTAAAATCTTTCATTGGTTTAATACCTTTGTTTTATTTGACAAACCAATATTAATTCATTAGCAGCAATTGGGATCTGGTTCTTTTTTTTAAATCTCCTTGATTATTTCCTAATTTTCCCTTTCTGTTCCATCATCCAACAGAGACAACACATTGGAATTTTCCATGGTGTCTTCTTGGATTCATCTTAGACATGACAATTACTCAGCTTGTGTTTCGTTAATGACACTAAAATGTTTGTGAACAATGTTAGTTAGCCATTCACAGGATGCTTCTCTGTTGGAAATCAAGTCTTTTCTTGGGTTTAGTTAGTGGTAATGGGAAGAGGAAGATAGGCTTTTGGGTTGAGTGCCACTTGCATCATGCCACATTGTAACTAGTGAGCATTCTAGCAACAGAAGTTAGCATCTGACTTAATCATCTGACTGATGATTTACAAAGATTCATTTTTCTCTCCTTTTCTTCTCCTGTTTTTGGAAGGAAAACAAGAATATCTATATTAACCTATCACTTAAAGACCAGTTGCATATGAATCATAGGGTAGAGTATTTTTGAAAATCACCCAAATGCTTGTAAATGTCAAGAAATAGAGACCATTTCCTTCATATTAGCAGTAGTTTTAGACTACCTAGGGTGAAAATGTTGTAACATAAACATAATCTGTTTTGGTTATCTATGAGTTGGATCTACGAGAGAATCTGAGTTGTCATGAATTCTACACAATAAAAAGCTCACAACCTGAGGTTCACAGTGAAGAAAGAAATGATGAATGAAGCTCTATACATCACTTAGATTTAAAGACTTGTGTAGGGAACATTTCTTTATGTTTCCATAGCAAAAACTGAATACAATTTATCTCCATAGTTGAATAATAACACCAAAACCTAACAAAATAAATGCTACCAAAATGTCAAATTTTATGTGAAGATCACAAATACATTCCTTCCTGGCTTAATTTTTATTTAACTAACAAAAATGTACTTTATACTTGAATGCAATAGTGAGGGCATCAAATCGATGACATTAAAAGACAAAATATTTAAAGTTTTATTGAAATATAGCATTCATATAAAAGCACAAATCACAAGTTCACATCTCTTTTTCTTAAAGTTTACGTCATGCTGGTCAACAAACATGAACTGTTTTTGTAGTAACACAGATGCCACCATGGGCTCTTTAGTTACATTTCCCCAGACATCCATCTACCTAATTTCTAAACCATATGTTTTTATTGATTGTGAAGATACATAAATGTGAGTATATAGTACACATTTACATCTTACCTCTTCTATTTTGTATTCCTTTCATAAGTATCAATTATTTCATTATATGTAATAGTTTTTTAATTATTTTGCTGCATAAAATTCTATTTGAGCATATTTCACATTATATTTTGTTTCATTGTTGGATGTTCAAGTAGATTTCAACAATAGGATCTTATTAATAGTTCTGTTATGATACTCCTCTAAATGAACAGACATATGGATTTTTAATGTATGTATAGCAAGGATTTGAGTTATTGTCAATTTGAGAAGATACTTCCAGGTTTCCAAAACAAGTGAACAATCTATATTACCTACCAATTTTTTTATGAGAAGGAGTTCTGAGTACTCCACATTTTCACAAATACCTTGGATAGATGCTTTTCATTCTCTTACTATATATATTTACAAATATAGGGTAGTACATGTATATATTATGATATTGATCTTCATAAGTGTGGGTTAGTTTTAATATGTACTTTCTACTAAGTAATAATATCGAATGATTTATTTTATGAATTTATTGGATGCTTAATATACTTTTAGACCTTAGAATTTTTCATGTAATTGACAACATCCTGGACTTTTGAAAATAGTAATTCTGTGAAATAACCACAGGACTTTGTACTCTCTTTTATTATTTTATGTGATATACCCACACAGTCCATTGTATATTCTCATTTTCTATACAATTATTTGATAATAGTTCTTGTTGGGAAGTCAGTTTAGGATTTATGTTTATCAATAATCAGTAACTATGTCTCCTTATTGTGTTCACTGTAATTCTAAATGTGAAAAATATTCTCATGCCCTGCACAGCTATTTTTGGTTTGTTGTCTTGTACCATCACAGATGCTTAAGAGATCTGCTACCCTTATACATGGAAAAATTATATTTTATATCAGCAATTTTAATGATTATGATTGAACATCATTTTAAAAACAGTTTCCAAGGGTTGATGACATATCTCCAAAGTAGTATATGCTTGTTTAGCAGGCACATGACAGGGTCCAGTTCACAAGACAAATAAAATAAATAATAACAATTTTTCTCTTAAAATATTCTTATACTTAAGATCTTAAATATTGAGGTTTTCAGAGGTTTGATATATTAACAAAAATATATGCACATGTTATTTCAGGCAATAGCATCAAAAAAATCAGGACTTTACTATCTACTGGAGTGACACTCTACATAACACAGTCATATAGCCAAGTCTTTTGAACACCTGTGGTGTGCTAGGTATTATGCAAATTACTATGTAACAAAGAGATTTATGATTATCATAGTCTAATGACTTAAAGCATTTCAGTGGCTGAATGGGGCAGAGAAAACCAAACACACACTTGGAGCTGAGGGAGAAACCCCTCAGACAAATTTCTTTTGCAGAAATATTTCTACAGATGATTTCATCCTGACTTTATGCCTCAGTGCATTGGAGAGGATGCAGCATATGGCATCACACATGTGGATTATTGCCAAGAGCATCCTTCTGCATCTTTGTGCTCTGGAACTTCATTGTATAATCCCCTCTGCACAATGTTCTTGTAACAAATTAACATTTCCCAAGCACAAAATATTTGACTGCTCTGCCACAGATGTCCTGCCTGTACCATACTGCCCCGATCCATATATTCATCCATCTCTTCTTCTGATGAAGTACACATTCTTCAGTCTACTCATTGTTATCTTTTACTCCATCCTTCTTAGCATGTGGATTTTTGAGTATGGGCAAGCTCATGGATATGTCTGATGCCTCTGTTCATCACTCTACCACTTCTCCCTTGAAATTAATTTCTTCCATATTTTCTATAAATTGTGTGACTCCTTAGATTTTTTTTCTATAATGGACCTTATTAAGAATCAGAAAGTATTTCCTGCCACATTTAAAACTCATAAATGTACTAGTTGAAAAGAATTGTTGATATATTTGAATCCAATTTGTCTTTAAAACTCAGCTATCCAGCTCTAATTCCACCTCTGTGAGACATAGCTACCCGTCAGTCATTTGTTCTCTCCAGTTCTACAGAATTCTCTTCTTAATCACAGTTTATGTGCACTGTAATGTCCTAAAAGTTATGCTTCACTGTTCTCTTCATATTAAGTAAAACTTGTTAAATATATTTGGAACTAGAATTAATTCCATTCTGAATAGGAGATAAAGAAAATTATTAAGCACTATTGTAGTGTTAGTTAAATCCAGTCTCTTCAGTAATAAACAAAAATGTCTTAAAATGCCATCATCTCTTATGATAATTCTGATGATCTTTTGAACATATTGTGAGTTTCATTTTAGTTCTTGTTCAACTCTTTGTTCCAAAGAAAATTCCTTGTTGCAGCCTTGATTGACAAGCGCTGTCGTACATGCTGACAAGTTGGCCACACCACTACCAGACCTCCTGTTATATTGATAATGGTGTTATAAGAACTGCTATACACTTAAATTTTTTTTGCTAACAATATAGCATATATTTATGATTATATATTCTTAAATTGTCATGAAAATAAAAAAAAACATAAAAGGTCTGCTGGTCTATGAAGTTTATGTTCATTGGATCTCTGGAGTTATTATCATCTATGTGAGGAACTTAGATCTACTATTGAGAACAATATGGCACCCTAGTAAATACTAATTAGCTAACTGAAAGCACACTTTAGGTTGATGTCCCAAAATATTATACCTCCAAGTAATTTTTAAATCTTTACCATAATATACAGGAGATCGTTCTTGGAATATTGCACATTTTCTGGCCTTGCAGATTTTTGTTTCTGGGAAGAGAAGGATGTAAAACTAATATGTTGTGTGGAGTTTTATAGGATTATTTATTTTAGGAGTGAAATCATGTTCTAAAATCTAAAGACAGGACAATAAATGTTCATATGAATTAGCGAACCTACTGGTGAAACTATACATGAGAAACTAGTTCTATCTCTGGATACAACTTCACTTTATTTAACTTGAGTAAGATTTAGTTAATATATTTTCCTGAAAGATGAAAACTTCAGTACAATAATAAATCTCTTAATGTCACTGTGGTGGTTGCATTGTAACTCAATATAAGCATACTATGGCTAACAAATGAACAACAGGGCAATATTTTCTTTTCTTAATTTTGTTTTATTTTGTTTTCATATGAAGCAAGCTTGATGCTATCAGAATATTTTTCATGATATTGATGAATAATTTTGACAAAAGACAATTACATTTTTCCACATATACATAGCCTTCTATTTAAAATAAATTCTTTGAAATGAAATTTTAAAATTAGCATTTTATAAGCAGAACTGACTTAGCACCTCAATTTCCATATCATTTTCCATCTGTTCTGATGTGATCCTTCACCCCAGATACATTTTATGCAGTTATACAACTTAACATTTAATAAATCTTTGCTGCCCATGAGCAATGTGAGCACATGAAATATAATAGAGTACAGCACATCACATCAGTGCTAAAACATGTTACATGTGGAACCATAAAGTCTGTCTGGCGAAAGGAGAGAGAAGTCTCACTGAGGCTACAAGTTTTAGTTTCCTTATCCACAGTATATAGACAATTGTATTTCTGCTTAACATAGGAATTTTTAATGGATGAATCATATTTTCTTTCCACGCCACAGAATTTTCATCTTAAACTTTTTTGATTTCATCAGCTTTGCCTCAGAGCCAACATTCAAACCAAATGTCACCATGTTTTATGTTAGTTAGCTTTTTGAAGCTGTAATAGAAACAAGAAGGATTTGTTTCTGCCCATGAATTTGGATGATTCAGTCCATAGTCGTTTGTCTCTGTTGTTTCTGTTTCTGGACCTATGGTGAAGGGTATCATGGTGGCTGGGAGGGGTGGAACAAAGCCCATCACCTCAGTGTGGAGAGGAGGCAGGGTTGATGACCAAAAGTAAGGGCCAAGGCATGATCTACCTCAAGACAAATCAATCTAATGGTCTGCTTTCTCTCAACATGCCCAAATTCCAAAAGGTGTCTTCAGCTATGAGTTGATCAATGTATGAATCCATTAATGCTGTTATAATTTTCAAGATTTTATCATTCTCAAAAAACTATTGCCTGCCACCAAAGCCTTTAACACATGCACCTTAAAGCAGACAATTTTATATTCAAACCACAGCAAATATTGTTTACTAAGAGGAACTGAACTTGGGGCTCTCGAAAAATTTTCTTGAGTAACAGCAGGAAGCTCAATCTGAACATTCAGTTGATGGTGGAGAGAGTCCTGTACAGAACAGACCATGCAGCTCCCAGCTTTTCTTCCTGTGAATCCAGTACACCGTGAAATATAAAAATTTAATTAATTCTCATTTTCTTATATCTGCACCATCACTTATTTCCCTTAAACTCATTCGCATCCTACTTATATAAGGCATCTCAAATCTTAGGTTTTCCTAGAAGATTCTTCCATTAGCACCTGCTCAGTGAAATGTCAGTCGTACTAACATCTATAAACTTTACTTAAAAACTAGCATCCTTAACCCACAAGATGGTTCAGTGGGCAAAAGTGCTTGCTGCCAAGTCTGAAGATCTGAGTCTGATCCTGGGGACCATTATGATGGAAGGAGAGAACTGACTCCCGTGGATGGCATAAGTGCTCCTTCAAAATAAATAAACACATTAGATTTTGTACAATGTCATGTACACTGGAAGGATTTTCTTTTCTTTTTACCCTTTTGTTCGCTTTTCCCATTATCAATGTTTAAATGCACCGTCTATACTTGCAGTGTTATCGCATCCCCACAATATCAAGCATAGCAGCCTTCCCTCAGAGGTTAATTAGTATGTGTTGGGTGATCCACATTTGATCGTAAATTTAATGAAGCTCAGTTTGTAAATTCTGGATTAAGTCTGGTAAATATTTACATGATTTTTCTTGCTTGAGAAACACTTCTGAAATTCGAAATGGAAGAAAATCCTCTGTTCTGATTCATTTTGCTGTCAACTTGTGAGTGGTTCATTACCCACAATCTGTAGTGTAGTAACAGTGAAGTCTATAGCAAATGAGTGATCCACACATGGAAATTAAAGGTGGCAAAGAACTGTGATTCTGCAAATAGGTGTTCACCAACATTCAGGTTTCCACACTGATTTAATTAGAGGTTTCTAAATGGCTAAAAGTAATTTATATTATTTCCTCCAAGAAGAACCTTGAAATGGCATATATGTTGAAATTAACTCATGTCAAAAATATGACTAGTATTAATGAATTAAGTCATATAAAATCTTTGGTACCCAAGAATTGCCCAGTCAGTTATTACAGTTTAAAAATTAGGCATTATCAGGATTAGTTGCTTCTTCACCGAACAGCAAGATTTTAAACATGTGTTAAAGTTTCCTTTCAAAAAAATTAATATTTTCCTTCCTAAATAGAATTAATAAAAGAAATTATAAAGGACAGTGTCCTAGTTAAGATTACTATTACTGTGATAAAATACCACAATTAGAGCAACTTGGAGAAGAAATGGTTTATTTCAGCTTACAATTCCAGGTAACATTCAATCACTGAGAAAAATTAGGGCAAGAACTCAAAAAGAGCAGGAACCTGGAGGCAGGAGCTGATGCAGAGGCCATGAAGGGGTGCTTGCTGGCTTGTTCTTCATGGCTTGCTCAGCCTTGTTTCCTGTGAACCCAGGACCCCAGTCCAGGGATTGCACCACTTACAAAGGGCAGTGCCCTCCACCATCAATCATTAATTCAAGCAATGCTTTAGCACCAAATCTTATGGAGGCATTTTCTCAACTGAGGTTACCTCCTTTCAGAAGACTCTAGCTTGTGTCAAACTGGCATAAAACAAGCCAGCACAAACAAACACAGAGCTGAAAGTATAAAGTGAAAGCACGCGTTAGAGCTTTAGTTTACCTCCAAACTTCAGTTGGAAGTGGTGTGATTCTTGATGTAAAGGAATCATAACGTGATGGTCATTGGAGTTTGGAGAACTTATCCTTCTTGGTTTAGATAGTTATGGGCACATGGCATTGGCATTTGCTCGTATACACTTACAAATATATATATATATATATATATCCAAAGAACAATGGATTCAAAGATGGAGAGGTTTTAATTAATCCCAATGCCATGAACTTCGTGTCTCTCAAATTGTTGCCATTACAGATCTGTATAACTAAGATCTCAATAATAAACTTATATTATCTTCCCACGCTTATATAAAATCTTTGAGTTTTTTTGAGTAGGTCAGTACCAGCCTGAAGCATTTCAGAACTGAGCACAGTGTGAGTGGAAAACTTTGCAGATCCACATGCATCTGTGTGGTGGATGTCAGAGACCTTGAATGAACTCCCCACAAAGTGTATTTTGTCAAATTTCCCCATTCTTGCTTTTCAACATCTAGAATAAAAGGCTCTTTTAATATTTAAATTATCATGAAGGCCTTGTCATGGCCATCACTCTGTGGAGCTTTGGGAGTGATGGACGGAAAGAGGGGAGGAACAGACATATAATTATCTGCAAGTTTGTATTGTTTTGTATGCTAAATGAGAAGTCTTCCAAACTTTACAAATAAGCATTGTTTTGTTTTATTTTGGTTTGGTTTGGATTTTTTGTTTGTTTGGTTTCTGTTTTGTTTTGTTTTGTTTTTAAATGATGTGATGGCTATTCTTGTTTGTCGACTTGACTACCTTTAGAATTAAGTAACAAGTAACACCCCAAAATAGAGTGGCACACCTGTCAGGAAATTTTGATTTAAAGTAGGAAGATCCACATTATTTTTTTTCTGAGACAGGGTTTCTCTGAGTAGCTTTGTGCCTTACCTTGAACTTACTCTGTAGCCCAGGTTGGCCTTGAACTCTGCCTCCGAGTGCTGGGATTAAAGGCGTGTGCCACCACCACCCTGCAGAAGATCCATTTTTAATCCACATCTGTGAGATAGGCAGAAACATATTAAATCTGGTGTTGGAGGCAGGAAGACACATTTTTAAAACATTTTTAAACATTTTATTAGTTCTATGGGAATTTCACCTCATGCCATCATGCAACCCAAGCCGCTATTTCCCAGTTTTTCCATATCTGCACTCCACCCTTGTAGCCTCCCCCTCCCTCAATCAAATAAAATAAATAGAAAAAAGAAAGTCACTTTGCTCCTCCATCTTTTCCACTTCTTCATGGCATATTCTTTTGTCGTAGTGGCCTTGGGAGCTGGGGTGTATTGTCACGACCGCCTCGACCAGCAAGGAAGACGCAACACCGAGCTCTTCTTTCAGCAGTTTACTCAGGAATCTTGAACAATCTTCTGACCCCGGGGGAAAGCCAGCCCACGACCTAAATAGTCCCTGGGTGGCCAACCCCAGCCTGCCACGTGGGTATTGCAGATAGGTCCAGGCTCACGGAAGCAAGCCAGATCCTAGGACCAAGCCAAATATGGAGTTGTTTACTCCCGAGAGCACTCACCATCGGGAAGGTGGGGGCGGAAGCCAGCGCCATCTTATGGGTGTGGCTGTACGCAGCTCTCTACAGTTCCCCCTTTTTTTATTATAAACAAGCAGGCAAGAGTAGAGGTCTGATCTCTGCGGAAAAAATTTAGGACAATGTACTGGTGTTTGTCCAGGTGTCATCCATCCAGAGAACACTTGACCTGTCCGATACCCTTTTTTTGCAGAGGTGGGAACTGGGGTATCAACCCACGGGCAATCAGACACGCTCTTCTCAGGACTTGATCACAGCATGTGCCCCGAGTGCAGTGCACCAGCCTCGCATCCTGCACTTCAATAATCTTTAAGGGTGGCCAGCCAGGCCTGAGGGGACTGTCCTGCCTCTATGGCAGTAAAGGCTTGTATGATCATGGCTGTATTACACTGTTGAGAAACCCTGACTCTGCAGATGCACCACTGGCAAGCCAGGGAGACCAGCACCAAAAGGCCTGCTAAGGCTCCCAAGCCCCCCCACTCCTTGAGATGACTCATGGCATTAGAGATCCATGTAGATAATCCTTTTGCCAGTCCAGCATCCACACGGGTCGAGTTCACCATGACAATAGCCACCCTCAGCTGTTCCATCAGGTTGTCGAACTGGCATCGGTCTCAGGAACACGGACAGTATCCCCCATCTTTTTTTCCAGCATTCCCAGGTGCATTGTCACAAGGACGAGCAGGAGGATCGTCATTTCGACCATCGTGGATTTCCCCATACTGGACTCTTCTAGTGAGGCACTCGGGCACCCACACTGGATCTTGTTGATCCTGAGGGAAAACACAAACAGAACCTCGTGCCCATGTCAGCACGGGATCAGGCCCGTGCCAGAGCCCTGTCAACACATCTTTCCATTTTACCATTCTTTTAGCTGTACCATGAGACTCATGATGCCTATCCGCTGCAGAATAGCCTTGAGCATCCAAATTTTAAAAATTGATGGTAAATAAAGCAAGAGAAAGTCTTTCCTTTGGGGTATGGCCGCGGCCTATTCCCCCTTTTTGTTTTTGCAGGCATTCTTTTAATGTGCGGTGAGCACGTTCCACTATGCCTTGACCTTGGGGATTGTAGGGCAAGCCATGTACAAGTTGCACCTCCATCTGATGACAAAAGGAGGCAAACTGTTGTCCCGTGTAAGCAGGTCCATTGTCAGTCTTAAGTTGATGAGGTTTTCCCCAGGCCGCCCAGGCCTCCAAACAATGGGCAATAATAACATTGCATACCTTTTCCCCAGTCAAAGATGTGGCGTGCATGACGCCTGAGCAGGTGTCCACAGACACGTGCACATATTTTATGTGTCCAAATTCAGAGATGTGTGTCACATCCATTTGCCAAACCTTAAGCGGGAGTAGACCCCGGGGATTTACCCCAATACTAGGTGGATGTTGATAAACTACATATTGAGGGCAATCTAGAATCACTTGTCGAGCATCAGTTCGAGAAAGTTGAAACTTTTGTTGTAACGTTTTTGCATTGACGTGAGATATTTCATGAAAGATTCTGGCTCTGTCTAAGGCAGAGCCAATGAATATCCATTCCTTTCGAGTCCATTGATCTACTATATCATTACTTTTGCTCAGGGGCCCTGGAAGGCCTGTATGAGCTCTAATATGTTGGGGATAAAAGCAGGACTTCCTATGCCAAACCAATTGTTGCAGTTGTTGAAACAAAATGCAGACCGGACTGGAGCTTTTAACAGGTCCAGCTACTTCCAAAATTTTGAGGGCATTAATAATGTAGGCAGAGTCTGATATCAAATTAAAAGGAAAAGGACAAGCCTTAAAGGCTTCAATCACTATCTTCAATTCTACAATCTGAGGGGAGCCAGGTTGAAATTGGTGTTGTACAGGCTCTTGTGTATCTATCATGTATACGCCACATCCAGTCTTAGATCCATCTGTAAACACATTTAGGGCATTAGGGATGGGCTGCGATGACGTTATCCTAGGGAATATCACCGGGTATTCCTTAAAGAACCCTAATAGTGGGTGTTTGGGGTAATGGTTATCCATGCATCCAGTAAAGCTACATTGCAAAATGGCCCAATCATCTATTGTAGCACACAATGTTTGAACTTGACAACTGGTATAAGGCACTATAATGGTAACTGGAGCGACCCCAAAATACTGTAGGCATTGCTGGATTCCAATCATGGCAAGGTTTGCCACGGCAGTAGGGTAATGATCAATGGATTTAGTTGGCGAAATCTTGGAATAAATCCAGAATAATGGCCTATCCTGCCATAACAACCCGGTGGGCTGGTAATAGGTAGGAAGGATGCACAGGATAATGTCTTTACCTTCTTGTAACCTCTGTAAGAAGGCACCCTGTAACCTCTCTTCCACCTTTTGTAAAGCCTTCCGTGCCTCTTCAGTTAATTGTCTCGGAGAATCTAATGCAGAATCCCCATTTAAGATGTTGTTAAGAGGCTTTAAGTCATAATTTGGTAACTTTAAATAACATCTAATCCAATTTATATCTCCTAACAATTTTTGAAAATCATTTAGGGTTCGTAAATAATCTTTTCTCAATTCCACTTTCTGTGGGATGATACATCTCTCATTAACCTTTGCTCATAAATAATTAATAATTTTGTCCTTTTGTACCTTTTCAGGGGCTATAAACAGCCCCCTCCCTTCAAACATTTTGACCAGATCTACATAGGCTTGTTCCAGCATTTGTGTTTTTTTCTTAACCTTTAGGTCTTTAGATCTAAGCAGCTCATTAAGAGCCAAAAAAATTGGGTGCGAAGTAGAAGCGCCCATGTCTAAAACTTTTTAACCTTTTAAACAATGTTTCACTTTCACTCTTGGTAACCTTTTAAACAATGTTTCACTTTCACTCTCTCTTTGCCTACAGAGAAGAGCAAAAACCTCCCAGCTTTCACTTTCACTTTAGGCTCGTCCGGCTCTCTCTTTGTCTACAGAGAAGAGCAAAAACCTCCCCGCTTTTGTCGCGGGTTCCCAATTCACCTGGGATTTCCTTTAGCCCTGCTTTTGTTGCGGATTCCACCTTACCTGGGAACTTACCAGTGCACTGCCCTGACTGCAGAAAGTTCTGAGCCCTCCTTGAAAGTAGTGAAGTTTCCCCATACAGGCCACCACTTGTCACGACCACCTCGACCAGCAAGGAAGACGCAACACCAAGCTCTTCTTTCAGCAGTTTACTCAGGAACCTAGAACAATCTTCTGACCCCGGGGGAAAGCCAGCCCACGACCTAAATAGTCCCTGGGTGGCCAACCCCAGCCTGCCACGTGGGTATTGCAGATAGGTCCAGGCTCACGGAAGCAAGCCAGATCCTAGGACCAAGCCAAATATGGAGTTGTTTACTCCCGAGAGCACTCACCATCGGGAAGGTGGGGGCGGAAGCCAGCGCCATCTTATGGGTGTGGCTGTGCGCAGCTCTCTACAGTGTGTCACTCAGCTGACCCTTTTGCCCAAACAGTTTTACTTGCAAAAGTTCATTGCAGTGAGTTATTGGTCTGCTTCAAGGCCCCTAGCTTCTGGTACACCATCAATACTGGACCCTCTCTGAGACTCCTCTTAGATATCTTGCTTTTGCCCTGAGTCATGGTGATCCTGTGGCTGTGGTTCCACGGGACTGTTCCCTTCATGTGTTCCAGCAGATCATAGATGGGATTGATGTTGGGGTAGACCAACTCAACTCAAAGCCCTGGAAGGTGGTGGCTGATTTGGTCAGTTTTGACCTCCACTTGGACCAACCCCCTCAGGAGAGGATCAGGGACAGCTCTTCCCATGCCCATGGTGAGAGGTGAGGCCATCTCTCTGAGGTTTGAGGACAGATGCTCTCCCATTACAGCCGCCTTCAAGGGGGGCAGTTCTCCTAGTGACTTCGAAATTTGGGGCCAGCTTTCTTGTGCCCATGCCACCTAGGCCGGGTCTCTTAGTGGAGGGCAGCTCTCCTTCTGAGGCAGGACTAGTTCTCTGGTACCCAGGCCACTGGGGCCAGGTCTCTCATGACCGGAGATACTAACACAAGGCACAGACATCAACACAGACCTTGGCTGCAGTAGAACCAGGGGCCTCGACATGGCCCTTTGCCACAGTTCAGACCTTAGTGGCTACATAGGCCACTCAGATCAGTATGGCCCCAGCAACAGTGTGACTCTTGGGCATCAATTTGGCCTCAATGGTGACCCAGACCCTTGATGGGAAGACACACCTTTAATACAGACTGCTTGAGCTAGGAAAACCCACCTCTTATCTGAGGCATGCCTTCTTTGGGAAGCCTATATAAGGACATGGAATAAGAAGCCTTTCCTCTTGGTCTCAACAATTCTCGCTCATACAGTCCCTATGAAAGATTCCCGGGGGGGATCTTCCCTCAGGAGAGACCCCGAACCCAAGGAACACACCGAAACCATCCATCAGATGCAAACAGCAAGAGGGTTTATTTGAATACACAGGTACCTGGGGCGACAAGTCTCTCGGAGGACTTGCGTGCCTTCCTAGGGAAAGGGGGACTTTTTATAGGATCCCAGGGGCAGAAGCATGGTTACAGAAGCGAGAAGCATAGTTACAGGGTTCCCATTGGTTGATTCAAATAAGGCCAGGGTGAACTTGGGGACATCTCGGAATTTGGATGTGTGCGGCTGACTTGGCCTTGTCTAGGGCATAGTGGTGTTTTCCTAGCCCAAATGTCTATTCCCCAAGGCCAGGTGGCCCACCATAGATATCCTGTTTTGACTCAATGGTTTCTCTCCCAAGGCCAGGTGGCCGATCATAGTTATGAACTCCTGTTTGGCCTTCTTCCTCTGAACTGCAGATATCCTGTTCTTTATGTTTAAGCCTTGCAAAATGGCGTTACAGCAGTCAAGCTAAAGCTATTGTAGGGGGTCTTTCACCTCCTCTTTCTCGCCAATTGGACTCCTGGAGCTCCACCTGGGGCCTGGCCATGGATCTTTGCATCCGCTTTCCTCAATCATTGTATGAGATTTCTAGCACGACAGTTAGGGTGTTTGACCATCCGATCACCAGAGTAGGTCAGACAAATAGCCAAACTAATGGAAACACGTGAGCTATGAACCAATAGCTGAGGAGCCCCCAACTGGATCAGGCCCTCTGGATAAGTGAGACAGTTGATTAGCTTGAACTGTTTGGGAGGCACTCAGGCAGTGGGACCCGGACCTGTCAGTTTGGAGCCTGGGGCTTATGCAGGGACACCACTCAGCCTGGGAGGAGGGGACTGGACCTGCCTGGACTGAATCTACCAGGTTGAGCTGAATCCCCAGAGGAGTCTTTGCCCTGGAGGAGATGGGAATGGGAGTGTGGGCTGGGGGAAAGGCGGGGGTTAGGGGGGGGGGGGAGTGGGACAGAACGGGACAGACAGGGGAATCCATGGCTGATATGTAAAATTAAATTAAATTACAAAATAAAAAATAAAAGAAAAAGAAAATGGAAAAAAAAATAAGCCTTTCCTCTTTGCTCGCTTTCTTTTGCTGCTAGCAAGTACATTCCTTCATTGGTGTTGGAGTCTACTTTTTCAAGATTCTGGAATATATTGAAGACCAATAGAGACTTCTGGCCTCATAAACTGAACAACTACTGGATCCTTAGACCTTCGATCCATAGGCAGCCATTGTTAGATTAGTTGGACTACAGTCTGTAATTCTGGTAAATTTCATTTCTGTATATGTGGAGAGATTCATTGTATAAATTCTGTTAGTCTAGATAATCCCAGTGAATACAGATGGATTCATGTCACCTTTTCTCCTTTATTTCAGTTTTTCTAAATGATTCTGCTATAGGTATCAATAATAGAGGTAAAAATATTGCAATTTTTAGAATAAATAACAGGATGAAAATTGTATCAGAAAGTCACAGCTAACTAGCTGTAACACTGGTAAAGACTGACTATATTGTTCACAGCACAAAGCCGGGTACATGCCTTTAATCTCAGCACTCAGGAGGCAGAGGCAGGTGGATGTCCGAGTTCCAGGCCAGCCTGGTCTACAGAGGGAGTTACAGGACAGCCAGGGTTACACAAAGAAACCCTGTCCTGAAAAAAACACCAGGCTGGACTGACTCCCCAGGGGAGACCTTGCCTTGGAGGAGGTGGGAATGGGGGGGTGGATTGGGAGGGAGGGCTGGGGGATGGGAGGAGGGAGGATAGGGGAATCTGTGGCTGATATGTGAAATTAAGTTAATTATAAAATAAAAATATTTAAAAAGAAGAAAAAACAAAACCAAAAGACAAAACAATAATAGCAACAAAAAATCAGTAGAAGTTCAGGGATTGTATCTTAAACCAGTTTATAAAAAGTTAATCTTCATACAAATTACATTATCTAGACTGAGTATCTTGGGAGTATTTATGTATTTGAAATACGTATATACATACATACACATATGCAACAAAAATTAATGAAAAAAGAGCCCGTGAATTTAAAAGAGAAGAAGGAGGGATATATGGGGGTGTTAGAGGAAAGGTAAGGAGAAATAATAATGCAGTTATATTTTTAAAGATAATTTAGAAGTACATAGACATGGTGTTTTCAACTCAAATAAATACATCAAGGTCAACACGATTTTAGAGGTAGAAATGACAAACATGAAAAATATAAAAATATTTTATAAACAGTTATAAAAAGATAAATGTGTGTGTGTGTGTGTGTGTGTGTGTGTGTGTGTGTGTGTGTGTGTGTATAAGCATGTTCCAATATCATGTGCTACAATGGTACCATACTCTAACACAATATACTTAAAATAGGTAATGTGTAATTAATTCTCAGTGTTTCTAGCGTCTGTGTTTTGGATGTGACTCAATGAAAACTTGCATGCTTTGTTGTAGTACCCAAGGACTCCTAAGCATATTATCAAAGTTGTTGGTGATACATTTTAATAGGAAGAACCAGTTACACTCAAGTTTCACAGAATGTAAACCTACCTTGTCCATAGGCTTGTTTATTTGGTGTGACAAGCTTAAATGAAAACATCACATACTCTTCAATAGTCTTCCATTTGGAACTGCCTCAGTCACCCAGAAGGCTACTGTGCATCTCTAGACTGGCATGTATCTCCCGAAGTCACTGTGGTATTATCACAGTGCTGCTGCACTGGGGTGTCACTGAAGCATGTAATGGAAAATCAGTGAGACTAATCCACAGCTATAAAAATAGAGTGATCAAACAGGACAAGTTAGCCCTAGAGAATGCTGAGGATTGGATCCTGTGTCTATTCAATATATACATATATCCATCTTTGTGCATTTATGTACACAAACACAAACACACACACACACACACACACACACACACACACATGTATTTACAAATGCATGGTTTTACGGCTATATAAAATCTAAGCTGTGAACATGTGACTTTCAAAATATGCCATACACCTCAATGGTTAAAGGCTCAGATTCTGCAGTAAAATAGGCTTCAGTTCAAGTAATAATAGAAACTTCCAATTTCAATGACTCTTAGCTAGTTACTTAAAATTTAAGAATCTTCATTTCTTTTTTAATGTAGTTAGAGTAGTAATGATGCTGACTTCCTACAGAGATTAAGATTTAAGTTAGATAAATAATGTAAAATGTTTAGCACAGTATCTGGGAAATACAAAGTGATGAATGAAAGCTGTGTATTTTTTAACATGGCCCAAGACAAATTTGAGTCAACAGACTGGCAGAGTCAACACAAGGATACTTGTTAAACTCGACCTTCTCACCTCATTAGTGCATGGCTCTGCTTACAACAACCAAACCAGTGAACTTTAGGCCATTTTCATTCATTATCTGCTTACACAGATGTTTACTGCAAACAGTGAAATAAACATGTAAGGACTAACACAGAAATACTCCCAAGAAAACCACATGAACTTCATTGTGAAGACCTATGCCAAAGGTTAATCTATGGGCCCTCTGGAGTATATACATCTTAAAAGAAATCATTTAGCTTCATAATATCTAGCAAAAGATATGCATATATTTCACTACTCAAGTATAATATCCAAAATTTTATCAAAAATTACTTTGAGATAAAGTCTACTAAATTTTAACATGATGAAAATATGCAGTGTTCTAGACCAACTATTTTTTCCCTAACTCCTATAAACCATACATAGTAAAAATATTATGTAAGTGGTTTCATACAATAAAAAAGGATATTGAGGGAATCAAGTTTGAGTGATATATATCAGGATGTGTTTCATGGATATAATAATAAACTTTACATTACATTATTTCTCCCTCATACCCCCCCAAATCCTCCCATGCTCTTGACTTTATCTTAATCATGACTTCTTTTTCTTTAATTTTTATTGTGATATATATCACAATATACATATATAACTATAACACTGTATATATGTATGCACACACACATATATATGTATATATATATATATATACACACATATATATGTACACACACACACACACATATATATATATACAGAGAGAGAGAGAGAGAGAGAGAGAGAGAGAGAGAGAGAGAGAGAGTCTGTTTTCTGTCTCTGTCTCTGTCTGTCTCTCATCTTGGCTCAGAGGTGGCTTTTCACATCCCCTACCCCAAATAAATTTCTTGCATAAGGTCTATGTGATTTTTGCCCCATTCCTTAGCCCTTCAATCACCAGGACATCCTTCTACCACAAAACCCTTACAATAATTATCTGTAGATATATGGATACATACTTAAAATGCAATCTGAAATTGTGCTAGTTTGGAAAGGTGGTAGTAGATTCTCCTCTGGCTTCTGTGTCCTAACCAGCCACATGTAGTTGGCTGGTTTTTTAGTACCAGGCATGAATTACTTTCTATTGGCCAAGCCTGAAGTCCAATTAGATAATTGTTATCTCTGTGATATAAGTGCCACTATTACACCGCCATTTGGGGATCTCTTGCCATGCTAGTCGTTGTGGTTTATAGCATCAAAGTTCAGGAGAAATATTGATTTCTTTTTCTCTTGATAGCACCATAGCACCTTCAACTACTAATGAAGCTAGTCTTTAGGGAGAAGGCTTCCAGGTCAGACCCAGCCCTTTCTCTGAGAATGACACCAACGGTAGCATGGTTAGGTAGATATTTGGTGGAATATACTAAGAATGGCTATAATTTTTCCTGTAAACTGCTACTTTAGGAAATACATATTAAGTAAGATTATAGTTTAAAACCCATGCTTTAACATTGATTTTATATAACAGTGTGTTTTAGTGAAACTTATTTAGGTTGATAACAGATGAGAGACATCCATGGAAGCAAAAATAGAACAGAATCAGTATCAATTAGCAAAGATTAATGAGTGGCCAAATTACATGCAGTATATGGGTATTTAGAGAGATAATCACTTTTAATATATTGAAGTTACTTATTAGGAATTAATACAACAAATAATTTTAAATTAAATAGTCTAGAACTGGTTTTTAAAATTATTTATATTTGAGGCAGGCAACAATAATAAATATACATGTGTAATTACATTTCTATTTTCATACACTTTTGCAAAGATAATATATTATTCCATTATTTAAAATTATCATCTTGAGTGAGGTAACACAGACTCAGAAGGACAAACATAGTACATACTCACTTATAAATGGATACTAAATGGGAGGGAAGGGATGGCCAGACTGCAACCCACAACTCCAGAGAGGCTAGCTAACAGGGAAAGACCCTAGGAGGGACACATGGATGACCCATGAAGGAGAAGTGGATGAGATCTACATGAGTGGACTGGGTGTGTGTGTGGGGGGGAATGGCAGACGGTGAGGAGTGGGGGATGAGAACATTGGGAAATGGGAGGGTCAAGCTGGAACAGGGACAGAGTGGGAGGGCAAGGAGGAAGATACCATGATAGAGGAGGACATCATGGGAATAGGAAGAAGGAAGGGTGCTGGGGAGGCTCTCAGGAATCCACAAGGATGACCCCACCTTGGTCTGCTGGCAGTGGTCCAGAAGGTGCCTGGACTGGTCTACTCTGGTGATCAGCCTAGCAAATAACCTAGCTGTCATCATAGAGCCTTTGTCCAGTGACTGATGGAGGCAGATGCAGAGATCCGCAGCCAGGCACCAGGCTGAGCTCCAGGAATCCAATTGATGAGAGAGAGGAGAGATACTGCAGGCAAGGGACATCAAGATCATGATGGGAGGATGTGCAGAGATGACTGGCCACACTAGTGGAAGCCCGTGAACTGTGGACTGGTGGCTGTGGAGCCCCCATGGGACTGGACTAGGCCCTCTGGATACAGAAGATGGTTGTTTGGCTCAAACTGTTTGGAGGTACCCAGGCAGGGGGGGTGGGATGTCCCTGGTCTATGGGCAGGCTTCTGGAACCCAGTGCCTATGGTGTGACACCTTGCACAGCCTTGGTGTAGTGAGAAGGGGCTTGGACCTGCCTAGGCTCCGTGTGCTGGGCTCTGCTGACTACCCATGGGAGACCTCGATTTGGGGGATGTGGGGATGAGGGGTGGCTTGGGAAAGAGGGCTGGAGGGTGGGAGGAAGGAAGAGGGGGTCTTTGGATAGTATGTGGAGTGGGTAGAACATTTCTTAATAAAGAAAAATGAAAAGAAATATGATGAATGGTCATTTTAAAGATGAATAGTGGTCCACCTACCTTTTTACATTCTGAAAGTGGGTAAAACCAGAAAGAAAGGTTAGTCAGTAACAATGAAACCTTCCATGAACCACAATTGGGTCTAGATTGTTATTAATTTCTGCCTTCTTTCCATTGTGATTAGTTCTTTTCAGTCACATTCAATTAGCTAATCATGTTTTCATAGTCTTGTGTCACAACTGTAGCTTGATTTTGTGTCTTTTAACGTTGAGAGAAAATAAAACTGGGTTTGTGCAAAAAAATCAGGGTATTACTGCTGTCTGTTTCCAGTTTCAGCAGTTCACTTCAATTTCAAATTGGCTTTAGTAATCTCAGGCTCAGAGTTACATTTATAACCTTCTCTAGGGAAATTTATTATAGCTAAGTTCTGAAGCAAGCAGAACAGCAAGAAAATAGTTGCTCAGATATGTGTGAAAAGAAATTGCAGGTATGCCAACATATTTTGGGGTATGTGTGAAAGCTGTATTTCTTTAGATGGAATGTGAGTTAGGTCAACTATATTTAGAATTTCACTTTATTGTACCTATTCCATTTGGTTTAGACTTGACTAAGGTGTTATGTGTGTAATGGATATTTAGGTTCTGTAGATTAACTCTTTACAGCAATAAGGACATGTTTTGCTGCTTGTTTTTATTTGTTTTTAATGAGCCCAAATCAAAAAAATAGTATACAATGTATACAAAAGTAGTAAGATACTAGATTAAGAACCTGAATTCCTATTTACTGTGTCACAGTAGGAATCTGTTGGTTGCAAGTGACTGAGAACTCACAAAAATCTTCTTAAGCAATTGTTACAAGGTGTTGAGTGCTGAAAACAAAGATGAAATTGGAAGCCCCAAATGATAAACTTCAATGCTACCAGAGTTTTCCTCTTCACTTTTTACCTCTTTTCTTTTAGGTGACGTTCTCTTCATGAGCACTTCACTAAAATGAAAAGATTTTTGTTGTTGTTTGTTTTATTTTTGTCTCTTGGATCTAGTTGAAAACACTCCAAAGAAGAGCTTTCTCTAAATCAACTTGCATGGCTATCCACATAAAAATTCAAGTAGATGAAGTGGCATGATCAACAGCAGCCACTGAAGTGCCAAGGATGAAATGAGCAGAACAGATCCCGCAAAAGAAAGAGATGTTAATCAAAGGGGGAAAGATGAGTACACATACAAAGTAAGTGTCAAATACACTAACCAAGTAGTTAGTATGGTAAGCATGTATCCTGATATGCAAAACCTTAGCTGGCATTTTTTAAGTAATTAATATATGTAGATCTCTCAATACTCCAATTCATCTTTTAAAACAATTACAATTGCCTGTTTAACAGGCATGCAGAAGTACAAAATTGAAGCTAATCTCCCAAGGAAAGATACTTACTATAAAGGAAGGGAGCTAGAAACAACTCTGCCAGACCAGGATGAGTAGGGATCCCATAATGGCATAAAGCCCCAGAGTTGCTTTCCTCTGTTTATTCATTTTCCCCAGGCTCAGGCTTGAACAACAACAATAAAAACCCTGTATCTGTAGCAAAAAGTGGACACAACCATGGCAGCTGGTAATTGGAGGTAGCCTCTGCCCTACCAGAAGGAGATACTTCAAACCGACTCATAGTTATATTTGTGTAGATTTTGGCCTTTGTTTAGTGGGTTTTCTAATAATTGCAAGATGACTACAGTCACAGTGGAGACTATTTGGGCAAATTAAGTTCATTCATTTGCCTATGCTACTTTTTGTTTCCTGCTTTCTTTCAGGAATTAAAGAAAACTAAGATAATGGGTAAATACCTAAGCCCGTGGGAACACTTGTAGGCGATTCATCTTCCTACACCTCTAGTTACTGCATCTATCACATAGAGACATTTTGTAAAACACACTGATGTCTTTAAAGTTCCTTGGGACAGTACTTGGCAGATGACACTGGGAGAGATCCAAAGCTCCTTAATTTTGCAAGGATAGCAACCTGCTATAGGTGCTCTGCAGGAGAACTTCATACATTGGCAACGACCAACAGGAATTCACAGGGCCTGCCCTCCTATTTTTTCTTAACCTACAATGATTTCTGATGCAGATATATTTTTTGTTTCAAAAACAAAAGTCAGAAAAACAAAGTCAGTGTAAATCAATGGGAGGAAGAAAGAAAAAAGCTTGGCAGCTGTTAGTCTTAATTTCATTTTTTTTAACTCAAATACTTTTATTTTGAAAGTTATTAGCTTCCTTCATTCTGCTGGTTAAGTACTCTTGTCTGTAAATCATTTCATCTCAAAGTTTGATTTATATACTATATTTCAGTCTCATAGTTTACTTGCCGGGGAGAAAATGGAGACATATACTATCCAAAATCATCTCATAGTAGTGAGTTAAAAATATTCTGTGATATCAGGTTGTTGAAAAGAACATATGGCATATTGAATGTTTTCATTACTCATGTGAATCAAAATATAAATGAAATATTTCAGTGAATCTACAAGTTCTGATTTCTATTGGTGTTATGAAATAATAAATTATTTCACAATGAACAAAACACTGTCTACCCTACAGATTCTTTCTAAAACATAACCTGTTAGTAGGTGAAGTTGTGGTACAAGATATTCCCATATTGGCTTAGGTTTGTTCAGTAGACAGTAAAGGCCAACCTTACTTGATTTTGTGATGCTCATATTTTAGGAGAAGAACATGGTATTGTGCCCATCATAAGTCAGTGGCTGGATCACAGTTCAGCTTTTCTATGAAAGAACTTGCTGCAGAGGGTCACTAATAGCCATGATAGCAATATTTCCATGGAAGATATTCTTGTGTTTCTTCTCCCTACTCAAGCTGTTGTACCATGTTGCTTATTGCGTGTGTGACTCATGTAAGAGTCAGGTATTTTGCTTAGTCACCAGGAAGTCACCAGGACTTCCAAAAGACTTACCGTGTTGATTTTAACTCATTAGCTATTGTCTTCAGTAAGCAGTATACCATGAATCTTAAAGGTACTTGTTAATAAAATCAAACCTGAGGCCAGTTATTGGGGTGAATGCTGGAAGATCAGAAAAGCAGAACAAGCCACAGCTACCTTACTTTGCCAGTTTTTCAGCTGATCCTGTTTCCTTAGACTGGAAACCTCTGTGTCCTCGTCCTAATGAATCTCAGCTGAACTGCTGCTCCAAAGCCTAAAAGCTTAACCAGCCAAATGCCTCTAGTTTGTGCTTCTCACACCTTATATACCTTTCTGCCTTCTACCATCACTCCCTGGGATTAAAGGCGTGAGTCACCATGCTTGGCTGAATTCCATGAACAGATGGATTTCTGCTTCTGGAATGCTAGGATTAAAGGCGTGTGCTACCACTGCCTAACCTCTATGTTTAATAATGTGGCTGTTCTGTCTCTGACCCCAGATAAGTTTATTAAGAATATTTCAGGGAACACAATATCACCACAAAGCAGGCTATAACCATACAACTACAGAGGTTAGGTATAGAGTGAGGGACTAGGGGGTAGAGTTGGATCACTTTGGAAGGAGATATAGAACAGATAATTATGGGTGGGTGGGGAGCTTGGTGGGAGTATTGAATGTGGGTGTGGGTGAAGAGGAGTATGAGAGATGGACATCTAAAAATAAAGGCCAATTTGAGGGCTAGTATGGAACCCTAACACAGTAGAAGCTTTCTAAATTATATACATACATAATATATGAAGATGATCTAAACGGAATCATTAAATAACCAGGGAGATGTTGTCCCAATTGGATATCTCTTGTCATCAAATGAAGGCTCTAGTTCCAGGTATGAATTACATCTAATTGAGTTGCTGGCCAAAGGAAACCCATGGGAGCCCCCAAAACAACCTAGGCTATTGTCAAAGCTGTTGGTGGCACTCTACAAACTGATAGTATGCCTGATTGCTGAAGACAACACCTACACAAGTGTGTTCTCAGTGAACACAGAAAAGTCAAGCTGGTACCTACCTAGGGCCTTCATCTCTACATATGAGTATTCATGTTACTGGAAGGTATTCTGCATGGTGTCAAAGGAGAAAGATATACACCAACACAGCTATAAACTCTTCGATCTACAATGGTGACCTGCTTACAAGATACACTAGTGCAATAGTAACACAAAGCTCATAGGACTAAGCAACCACTATCTGATTGAATTTAAAGTCCACTCCTTGTGAAACCTATCCCACCAATGCTTGGATGGCTAAGAACCTGAGATTATAGGTCAGAGACCTAGGGAAAAAACAAATACTACTGTTCTGCTGAAGGGACATGGGCATAAAATGACACCTAATGATATTCTACTATACTCACAGATCAGTGTTTTGATCAGCCATAATTGGAGAAGCTTAATCCTGTAGCATGTGGGAATAAATATAGAGATCTACAGCTAGGCAACATACAGAGAGTGAGAGATCTTAGCACACTCAGACCCAGATGAAATGTCTCCATCAATTCCCTCTCCTAAGGGCTCAGGAAACCCTGCAGAAAAGAAGGTGGTGTAAGGTGTAAGGGCCAGAGGGTATGGAAGACACCAAGGAAACAAAACCTTCTAACCGCAGCCAGACTGATACACATATGAACTTACAGAGACTGTGACAACATGCACAGGGCCTGCACAGGTATGTACCAGATGAAATCCCAGAATTGAGAGGTGAAGTAGACACAAACCCACATCCCTTACCCAGAAGCTGTCTCTAACTGATACCCTCTCACAAATGAAAATTTTGTTTTCTCCAAAAGGTTCTTACTGGGTATACAAACCACTTTTAAGGTCAGGCACTATGCCTACCTAGCAGTAACTGGCCAAACACAAAGAACTTAGTGATGTTTTCTGAATTTCTTTTTCTTATAATGCATTGCCAGAATTTTTTTTCCACCTTGCAGGTCCTCTGTGTATGCATTGTGGTTTCCAGTTTTGTGTTTTGGTAGGATTTCTATGTGTACAAATGTGTGTGGGCTCTGCAACTTACATGTTTCTTAAGCTTTCTCATTGGCTCCCCTGCCCCCCCCCCCCCCCCCCCCCCCCCCCACCCCCGTTACTAGTTGGATTTGTCCTATGCTGGTTTGTTTGTTTTATTTTATCTAATTGTATTATTATTATTATTATTATTTATTATTATTTTAGATGCATGTTTGTATACTCGTGAGAGAAAAGGAAGTATATGGATTTAGATGGGTGGAGAAGAGACGAGAACCTTGGAGGATTTGTGAGGGAGCAAACAAAAATAAGAATACATTATATTAAAAATTCTAGTTTCAATTAAAAAAAGAAAGAAAATACCTCTATAAGAGTGATCTGTAGGTAAGGTTGTACTACTTTTTCTTAATTAGTGATTGATACTCATAGTTGTTGGTGTTAGCCTTGGGCTATAAGAAAGCAGGCTGAACAAACCATGAAGAGCAACCCAGTAAGCAGCGCTCCTCACAGTCTCTCTTTTAGTTCCTGCTTCCAGTGTTTTTCCCAGCTTGAGTTCCTACTCTAATTTCCCTTCATAATAGACTACAACTCTAACTAAGCTGAAATAAACCCTTTCTTACATGAGTTACTTTGGTCATTGTGTTTTATCACAGCAATCACTCATAACTATGACTGTATATGTGCATAAAGATTCTCCTTTTTTAGCCTCCTGATATTCTTCTTAGTGAGTATGACACAAACCATTCCATCTTGCTGTTGAGAGCTTTTTTGTCTGTTATACCAGCTTGTCATAGACTAGGTGGCTTAAATCAAACATTGATGCTTCAGTTCTTGGTTCTGGAGAGTGAAAATTCAAAGCACTATCAGATCCTGTGTCTAGTGGAGACATTATTTATGGTTTGTAAATAGCTGGGCTATCTTTGTCCTAGATTGGAGAGATGGTAGAGAGAGAGGAAAACAGAGATAGGTAGAGAGAAAGGGGTCATTATATCTCTTTATCTATTATAAGAGCATTAATCCTGTATTGTGTTTTCTATACCTTCATTACCTGATTATCTCTCAAAGGCATTTATCTTACACAGAGGGTTATGTTTTCACATTATGAATGGTGGTAGGGTGCATCAGTCCGCAATTGTGTAATAAAATATTTTATCAGATAAAACATTACATTCATATTGGGGGTTTATAAAAGGAATTGCCATGTGTGCTGTGGGATGTTCTGTATGTCAAATGTGTTGCTCTGATTGGTTAAAATAAATAAAGTGCTGATTGGCCAGTAGCCAGGCAGGAAGGATAGGGTAGGTGGGATAAGGAAGAGGAGGAGGCTGGGAACAGGAAGGCTGGGAGGAGACACTGCCAGCTGCTGCCATGAGTAGCAACATGTAAAGACATCGGTAAGTCACAAGCCATGTGGCAAAGTATAGACTAACAGAAATGGGCTAAATATAAGAGTAAGAGCTAGACAATGGTAGGCCTGAGCTAATGGCCAAGCAGTTTAAATAATATAAGTGTCTGTATGATTATTTTATACGTGGGTTGTGGGACCGCAGGGGCTTGGTGGAACCTGGATAAAAGCTCTCCAACTACACATGTGCGCCATCATTTTAATACTTTCCTAGAGTCCCGTTTTCTAGGTAGCATCCCTGGAGTTGTGTAGCAGTCTAGTCATCTTTGTTTTTATATGGTGCAGCAATTATCAACTACTTTAAAGTTTGAAAGAACTAATTAATAAAACTATACCTTTCTGGTGCATTTATTTGATAAATATATAATTCATTGCATTTAAGCATTTTGGTACTTAGGTATGTCTATCATTTTCTGAGCAAATTGAACATCTATTTTATAGAAAATAAGAAATTGAATGTTGATCATCAGTGTTTATTTTCTTAGGTAATGTCATTTGTGTACCTAGTATCTATAAATAATAATGCATATGCAAGGATACAAATATACATATACCCTTCTTTCAATAGTTTCTTCTTTGTGTTTTCTTCTTCAGTTATTGGGATTATGCTCACAAAGCATAGTGAAACTATTATGGACCCTACATGCCTCCCGAGTGCTGGAATTAAAGGTGAGTGCCACCACCGCCCGACTAGCTATCATACTAGCACTTTGGAATACAGACATAGAAGGGGAATACTATCAAATTATTAATATAATATAATATTAATATCCAAATGCGAGTTACTTCCTGCATCCTCATGTTTATATGCCTTTTCCATTCTGTTCTCTCATTGGCTCTCTTAGCCCAGCCACATCACTTCCTTATCCTAGGCAGCTCTGTCACTTTCTGTCTGTACAGACCATCAGACCTCTGTGGTTGGCACTGGGATTAAAGGCGTGTGTCACCATGCTTGGCGCTGTTCCCTAGTGTGGTCTTGAACACACAGTGATCCTGCCTGTTCAGTGACAGGATTAAGGGTGTGTGCTGCTGCTGCCTGACTTCTTTGTTTACTTAAAATGGGTTGTTATTCTCTCTGATCTCCAGGCAACCTTCATTTATTAAAGCACAAATAAAATATCACTATATTTCAGTACAATTTTTCTATATTTTCCCCTTTTTTGTCTAATAAAAATAAAAAATTTTAAAAGTTATAACTAATATAAGAAAAACTATCTACAATAAGTACAATAACTATCTACAATATATTACAATATATACAAGCAATAAATACATCAACATTGTCTAGTCCATTTGCATTTGATAAATTCAGAGTAAATATTTCATTATCTATCCTATTTTGGTGAGTTCAAAATATACCTAATTTGTAGTTGGAGAGTTTCTCAGCAGCCTCCACCAAGACCTATTAGTCTAACAACCCACTTATAAACACAAAGACATTCATATTATAACTATCTAGTTTTTAACCACATCAAAGACCTCAGAAGGATATAATATTACCTGAGAACCAGGAGAAGGATATAAGCAACTTTTGGGAGTCTTGTAGGGTAGACAGAGACAGCTGGCAGCCTGGACAGTCACCTAATGTTCCTTTGTAAAGTTGGGGCATTTGTCTTCAGCCCACAGGGCTAGAGTCTCTTGGTCACTTATTTAGTGTCCTGTAGAATGTCTGGCAGTTTCCTCTGCAAAGCAGGAATCTGAAGGACCATTTTGTCAAGCAAAGTTTAGTGGTCACCTTTTTATGGGTCCTGCATGTCCAGTTGATCAAGCAGTCCAGGAAAGAACAGTTTCTTGCCCAAATGGCTATTTTTGTCAAGGTGAAGATAAATTCCATATGAAGTGTCTTTAATGCCCATCTTCCTCTCTGAAGTAAATCGGTGCTGCCAGGAGCAGACATGTCTCACTGTCCAGAAAGTCTAAATTTAAAAAATATTTTAAATGCCATATTCTGTAGGTCTTTGAAGTATTTGAAGATTACCTATCTATCTGAAATATCTCTGTGTATACCTAGAAGACTTAACTAACATGGCTACAAGTATGATTATCATAGATGACTAATTATTAATCTATTTTTAATTATCCATTATAATTTTAAATTAGCTGTACAAACATAATACCCTAAACAAGAGTAGAAATATACATACAGTATAACAAAATTAACTTTAAGTTTATATCAATAGACTAAAATCTATACCAATGTAAAACATTTTAAACAAGTTGTTGCCCTTTAGAAGTAAGTTCCTTAATCTACCCTTTCAGACTATTATATCTATATCATATCCCCTTTTCTTCTTTAGAAAGAGGTCACATTTATAATCAACCCGCTTTAAATAAAAATATTGGTTTTTCTCTGTCCCACACCAGAGGGCTCTTTTGATTTGGGACACAAGAATCTCTTAACCTTTGGTTTTAACAATATGCCTGGGTTTAGAGAAGGAGTGAGCCAATTTTATCTCCAAAGCAACATGGTGGTGGTACAGTTTACTGCCAGCTCTGGGTCTGGAGCCATATGTACCATCAACTATCAGAAGCAGTTCTACCAAAGCAGCACATAGCCCAGAAACCTTTTTTTTTTTTTTTAACTAGCAAAGGCTAAATCCAACCTGCAATAGAGTAAAGTGCCGCTTGTAGACTCCTCATTCCCGCCACATTGCAGGTCAGACGCACATGCCAGGAACCCACCATAGTAGCAGGCTGCCACTAACTTGAGAGAGACAAGTAGAAAGCTGTTTTTAGTTCCGTTTTAGAATCTTTTTTGTCAGGTTTTAGGTGGAAACTCTTGCCCCACGTTGGGCGCCATTTGTAGTTGGAGAGCTTCTGTCCAGCCCCTGCCAATACCTATTAGTCCAACAACCCTACTTATAAACACACAGACATTCATATTATTTAAATTGCTTGGCCATTAGCTCAGGCCTACCATTGTCTAGCTCTTACTCTTATATTTAGCCCATTTATATTGATCTATACTTTGCCACGTGGCTTGTGGCTTACCAGTACCTTAAGTCTTTTCTCTCATGGCAGTGGCTGGCAGCGTCTCCCCTCAGTCTTTACTTCCCTGCCTTCTTCTCTTCCTTGTCCTGCCTACCCTATGCTTCCTGCCTAGCTACTGGACAATCAGCACTTTATTTATTTTAACCAATCAGAGCAACACATTTGACATACACAACATCCCACAGCACTAATTCACTTTCTATCCTAGCTTATATTACCAACAGAAAACTATCTTATGATGTCTTTAAAACTTATACACTTAACACCTCTTGTTGAGTTTCTTTTCTGAATTTCTTAACAAGGAAAACTGTAACTATACCTATCTAATCTTCAACTCCCTCAGAGATCCAAGAAGGAAATATTACCTAGGAAAACAAGAAATTAAACAAGTGACTTCCAAAAAATGAGTTATGACAGAAACAGCCAGCTTCCTGGACAGTCACCTGAGATTTCTCTGCAAGTTCAGGCATAATCTTTGGCCTACAGGCTTAGCATATCTGACAGACTAATTTGTGAAGCAGGGTGTATGTAAGGCCTACAGCTCAACCTCACATTTTGGTGTGAGTATTCCATGTACCAGATAAACTTGAATTCTACCAGTGTCCTGTCAGGATTCAGGGTTTTAAATTCTGGAAATTGATGGTGTTTTTGAAATTCAGCTTCCCATTCTTCTCAGCTTGTGGGTGGCTTCGTCTCCTTTATTAAATGCCAGTCTACCCTTAAGACATTAGACTCCATCAGCCTAGTTACTCCTCTAAGAATAACTGTTTCAGTTACTGTTCTACTGCACATCAGAAGTTGTCAGTCCACTGCCTGTTCAGCTGCCTTCAAAGAAAGGAGCACCGTACATTTTCCAGATTGCAAAGACACTTTAGCAATGGTTCCATATTGTCCTGGCCTCAGAAGATGCCTGTTGCCAAAACTGCAACCACACTTGTCTTGGCAAGGATTGGTAGTCCTTTGTTTTGTGTCTTGTTTGTCCATTTTGGGTAGAATACTGTCAACAGTCAATGATAAGACATTTTGTTGACCAGTGGCTAACTTTTGCCACAATGAAAGTTAACTCCATATGCAGTTTCCTCAGTGCCCATGTCTTCTCTGAAGTAGATAGGTGCTGCCAGGAACAGACCTGTCTCATAGTCATAAAAAAAGAAAAAAAAACTATGTTATTAAAACATTTTAAATGCCATATTCTATAGATCTCAGAAGGGTTTGAAGATGACGTGTCTATCTAAAATATATCTTTGCTTGACCTTGAAAACGTATCTAGTATGACTACAAGTTTGATTGTAATGTTTAACTACTAACTTTCATTTCTTTATATCCTAATAGTTGGTAATAATAACATTCATGGATAAGCAAATTGCATTACATTCTTAAATGAACTGTGTAGATACAATATCTTGAATAAGATTAGAAATATGCATACAGCATTTTCTAACAATATCAATCTCAAATTTGTATCATATATAACTTGTATGCAATATATAAAATTCCAATCCAATGTAAAATATTTAAAACTAGTATTTGTCTTTTAAAAGTAAATTCAATAATCTACCTATTTATCTGTATTTCCTCTCATTTTTCTTTTTAGAGTAGATTCAATAATCTACCTCTTATCTACATCCTCTCTTTTCTTTCAACAAGAACCTTAAATCTTATCTCCTTTTTCCTGACCATTAACAATAACAACTTGTAACCAATCATCGTAAACAATGACAATTATCCCATTGAAAAACCATCAGCCATCAGCCCCATCTCTTGGGAATGTGGGCATCATGTTTTTAAACTTGCTTCCTGCTGTTTGTGGGTAAAGGCATCTTTAGGGGTCCTGCAAGAAAAATTTTTGGTTAACAATCAAGTCCAGAGATAGGTAGCTATATCATTTGTTGTCCAGTCTCTGCATAATGTGCAAGTGCAGGGCTAATCTCAAGTCCTCGCTTGAATAGTCTGTGAGGCTGGATCATCTAGACTAGCCATTTTGAAATTGTTCTGAGCAGATGGTAGTCCAAAGCTGATCTTTGGGTGATGTTTGTCAGCTTAGTGGAATTATAATGCACGAGGAATCATTGTTGGGCCCCATCTTCTTTCTGGAGACTTCAGATTTGCTGTTAGGCCTGGTTTTGATTCCCTGCAGAAAACTGAGAGAGACTCCAACACAAAAACATGTACAGGCAGCTAAATGAAGCCTTTTTTCTAGAATTAGTTAGTGTTCTATTTGACCATTAATATAACAAAAAGTTTAATATATATATGTTTACATTAATCTTATAAATTTGAATATAAAATTCATATCTTAAGAAAAGTTTAATGAATCAAAATAGAATCAAAGAATTTAAGTTAGTGACCATAGAATAGTCCCTTAATTTTGGTTTTCTTCTGTCCCATATCAGATGGATCTCTCTTCTAATATGATACAGAAATTTTGCATTTTCTTTTTTTTTAGTTGTAAAACTATGGACTAATGAAGACACTGAAATGTTTTATTTGCTGAAATTTTTATAACATTTAACTAAAAATTAAACGTTTCATATCTCCTTTCATGAAACAGCAGCAGCAAGAGATGGCAAATGTTCGAAAGTCTCTTCAGTCCATGTTATTCTGATGAACCTTTGAAGAAAGAACTTGAACCTCCTGCATAGGGGGATTTCCTTCACACATAAGTTCCCCTAACTGCTCCTCCTCCTTTCCTTGGGCTACTAGTCAGTCAATATGCTTGTGAACCTGTTCAGGTGCTTGTTGACATGAAGTCTTGAAGATTTTTAGATGAAGGTGTCTTGAAATTTGTAGGCACAAAGAACTAATGTATATCATCATATCAAATGAAGAAATGGCCATTGCTATCCATAGAACAACATATTCATCTACAAAATTATTAAAGAATTGGGTTTATAGAAGGAGATAACCATTTTCCAACTCCAAAGCCAGCTTTAATTTTTAACTGAACTGGGACTACATAAAGACGATTTATGTTATGTGACTCCCGAGAAGAGCAGAAACAAACAGTTAGGAAGACTTATGAAATTTTATATGTGATATACCAATAGACCAATTTACTACTTTTCTTGGGACATTTTTTCCTGGATGATTTGTCCTTTTTCTTCAGATGTCTTATTTGTTCAGTGTTTTTCAGAGTCCTTATCCTTCATTCTCCTGAAAGACAAAAACAAAAACCCTTCCCCAAGCCTAACTTTGGGAAGGTTCCCATTTGGCAAGTTATAGCTGATTAAATGAAAAGCATTTGATGGTGGTAGAAGTTAGTTTAAATTGGATGGTCATGGTGGTTGATGAACTATCACCTCTTCTAATTAAGAGATTACTCCTGTTCAAATAGAACCTTTATCACTTTTGATGGTATCCACAGCTTATCTTCTCCCATAGAAACAAAAGCAAAACCTCATCCTCAACATAACACATATCCTGGTTTCCATTCTGAGATGAGCACATCTTTAAAGTATATAGACTAATTTAATTATGTAGTTGTTTTCTATTATCCAATGTCTCACCACAGCTGTAGTTCTTTTCTCATTAGCATTGAGAAAATTTGAAGTTAATGGAGCATTATGTAACTATTTCTCAGGGTTTTTGTTACCCCTTTCTGTTTATTTAGCATATCCTTTAGAGTTTTTATCTTCCTATGATTGCTTGGCCTGTAGGATTGTGTGGTATACCTGTAATATGCTTTATATTATAATAAGCAAAAAAAAATGTTTTATTTTACTAGAGACATGCTGGAGCATTGTCAGTTATAATTTGTGCAGGTATACGTATGATGGCCATAAATTCTAACAAATGAGTGATTACAGAATCAGCTTTTTCAGAACCCAGGGCAGTTGCGCATTGAAATCCTGAATAAGTATCAATAATGTGGTGTACATATTTCAGTTATCCAAATTCTGCAAAGTAAAACACATCCATCTGCCAGATTTCATTCCTTTGAGTACCCTTTGGGTTACATCCAACTGGTAATGGAGTCTGATTGTAAAAAGAACAAGTAGGACATTTCCTTACAATTTCCTTGGCTTGTTGCCAGGTTATGGAAAAATTCCTTTTTTTAGCCTGTACTATTGACATGATGGTTTTTTTTCTATGAAATTCTGAGGCTTCCAGCATATTTCCTATCAATAGTTTATCAATCTCATCATTACCTTGTGGTGGAGGGCCTGGCAGACCAATATGGGACTGGATGTGAGTTATGTGTAAGGGATGTTTCTTATTCCTGCTTATATCTTGTAACTGAATAAATAACAATTTTAAATCTGACTCATCAGGGATAAATCCTGCAGTCTCAATATGTAAGACCACTCTCAGAGTCAGTAACTATGTTGAGAGGTTCCAAAAGAAATCCATTAATACCAAATGAATAGCATACAATTCTGATTTTTGAACCTAATTATAAGGACTTTGAACCACTCTAGTTAAATTTTCTGACTTGTAACCTGCCTTTCTTTGTTTGTTTGCATCTGTATAAAATTATGGGCTCCAGATATGGGTGTTTCTCAAACAATACAAGGCAAAATCCAATACGCTCTCTTTTTAAGTTAAATTCTACCAGTTTGGGGATATTTGCTGTTAATCTTTCCCCCAAAAAATTACTGCAAGCTCTTTGCCACAGTTCACTTTCTACCCACAATCTGCCAATTTCATCCTTAGTTAAAGGTATTTCTGCTGGGTCTATTCTTGCTAATTGACATAGTCTAAATTTTCCTTTTAAAATCAAGTCAGTGGAGGTAGTACTTTATTTTTCTTAGTTGGAGAAACAACAGTGAAATATAAATGGGTCAACACACAGCTTGGTCCATATGTTTCATATTGACTATTGAGATTCAAATAACTTGATTTTTCAATCTCATTTAAAAACAACTTTGAAACAGAAAAATACACAGGATTACCCTAATAATGATTTTGAGTTTCTGTATTTTATTTTTATTAACTTTGGTTTCTTTATCTTCCATTTTCTATGACTTTCATATATTAACTATTGGAACACTGAAGAGGTCAGCAAAAGAGTTGAATAGATGTGTTCAGCACTTATCTGATCCTTCATAAAGAAGAGACAAAGCAACATACACACATAGCTGCATACTTAGTGGTATGATCTGCGCAATAACACTGACATAAAACTGAGGAAAAAAGTAGAAATTCCATGAAGTCCAGAGACCTTTGTTCCTAACCTAGGAAAATAAATGAAATATCCTAACATTATGTCTTTTAGTTACACAGCCTGGGGAGGTATAAGTTGCCATCCACAGGGGAAAGTAAAAAGACAGAATTCCAGAAAAAAATCACTAGCAGTTCATATCCCTACATATTGGGAATTGTTATTACCTATACTGGCTCCTTTCTACAGATCCTAGTTTTGGTAAAGGAATCGTATTATTGTTCTAGAAAATTCCTGAGGTACTAGTTCCAGGTGCCATTTGAGAAGAAACCTGTTGTTTCAATTCAGAGTTCTGTGGGGGTGTGAAATTCCTTAGACTTTTCATCTCTATCACTACACAAGAATCCTATTGCATTAGCTCTATGGGTGTTGGCCTTACACATCAAACTTGGCTCATAATAGTGTTTGTGCTACAAACTCACTGAGAACACTGAACTATATAAAAAGCATGTGACACAGAAGGGAGATAGTACTGCCCCCAGAAATAGTGTTGGCCTTCTGAGACCAGGGATGGGGACAGTTCATGTTGTTTTGTAGGTATCAAAGCCATAAAAATCACATGGCTTCTGTCATTCTTCTCTCAGTGTCTTTCATTGGCAGCCACTTGTCAATAGCAATGCTCAGAAGAAATCATGGGTCCACTGCTCCTCTGTTGGGGAATATTATATTAAGGTGTGTTACTTTTGTTTATGTTGCATTTGTTTAACTCTGAATACATGTTCCTTGCCTGTCTAAAACACATGATGGTCTAATAAGGAACTGAACAGCCAATGGCTAGGAGAAAGGATAGGCATGGCTGACAGGAGAGAATAAATAGAAAAGAAATCTTGGAGGAGCCAAGAAAGAAAGAACAAGAGAACAAGGAGATGAGGACACTAGGGGCCAGCCACCCAGCCAGCCACAGAGTAAGAGTGAAAGTAAGTTTATAGAAGTGAACAGTTTTTTTTTTTTTAAATTAATATATTTGTGTCTTAATTTTACACATCAGCCATGGGTTCCCCTGTCCTCCTCCCTCCCGCTCCCACCCCCACCTTCCCCCCAGCCCCTCCCCTCCATTCCCATCTCCTCCAGGACCAAGACTCCCCTGGGGATTCATTTAAACCTGGTGGATTCAGTACAGGCAGGTCCTGTCCCCTCCTTCCAGGCTGAGCAAAGTGTCCCTGTGTAAGCCCAAGGTTCCAAACAGCCAGCTCATGCACTAAGGACAGGTCCTGGTCTCACTGCCTGGGAGCCTCCCAAACAGTTCAAGCTATTCAGTTGTCTCACTTATCCAGAGGGCCTGATCCAGTTGGGTGCTCCACAGCTTTTGGTTCATAATTCATGTGTTTCCATTAATTTGGCTATTTGTCCCTATGCTTTTCCAATCTTGGTCTCAACAATTTACACTGTTACAGTCCCTCCTCTTTCTTCACAATTGGACTCCTGGAGCTTCTTCACCTGGGGCCTGGCTGAGGATCTCTGCATCCACTTCGATCAGTTATTGGATGAGAGTTCCAGGACCACAGTTAGGGTGTTTGGCCATCTGATTACCAGACTAGGTCAGACCAAGCTTTCTCTCCACCATTGCCAGCCGTCTACAGTGGATGTATCATTGTGGATTTCTGGGGACCTCTCTAGCACTTTGCTTCTTCCTGTCCTCATGTGGTCTTCATTTATCATGGTCTGTTATTCTTTGTTCTCCCTTTCTGTTCTTGATCCAGCTGGGATCTCCTGTTCCCCTAAGCTCTCTTTCCATCAAAACTTGCCCTTCATTACTCCCACCCTTGTCCAGGTTGTTCATGTAGATCTCATCAATTTTTCTGTCAATGGGTGATCCCTGTGTCTTTCTTAGGGTCCTGTTTTTTAGGTAGCCTCCCTGAAGTTGTGTAGCAGTCTAGTCATCTTTGTTTTACATCTAGTGTCCTCCTATGAGTGAGTACATACCATGTTTGTCCTTCTGACTCTGGGTTACCTCACTCAGCATGAATTTTTCTAGATCCATCCATTTGCCTGCAAACCTCATGATGTCATTGTTTTTCTCTGCTGAGTAGTACTCCATTGTGTATATGTACCATATTTTCTTTATCCATTCATCAGTCGAAGGGCATCTAGGTTGTTTACAGGTTCTGGCTATTACAAACAATGCTGATATGAACATAGCTGAGCAAATGCCCTTGTAGTATGATTGAGCATTCATTGGGTATATGCCCAAAAGTGCTATAGCTCGGTCTTGGGGTAGATGGATTCCCAATTTTCTAAGGAAGAGCCATATTGATTTCCAAAGTGGTTGTACAAGCTTGCATTCCCATCAGCAGTGGAGGAGAGTTCCCCTTGCTCCACATCCTCTCCAGCATAAGCTCTCTTCTGTGTTTTTGATCTTAGCCATTCTGACAGGTGTAAGGTGGTATCTCAGAGTCATTTTGATTTGCATTTCCCAGATAATTAGGGATGTTGAGCAATACCTTAAATGTCTGTCAGCCATTTGAATTTCCTTTGTGGAGAATTCTCTGTTTAGTTCTGTAGCCCATTTCTTAATTGGGCTGTTGGGCATTTTGATGTCTAATTTCTTGAGTTCTTTATATATTCTGGATATCAGCCCTCTGTCAGATGTGAGGTTGGTGACGACCTTTTCCCATTCTGTAGGCTGTCGCTTTGTCTTGTTGACCATGTCCTTTGCTCTACAAAAACTTCTCAGTTTCAACAGGTCCCATTGATTGATTGTTTCTCTCAGTGTTGTTACTGGGGAAATCAACATAATGGTTCCTCTGCAAATTAAGAATAGAACCAGTTTCATTTGACCATTGGACTTCCCATATCTGGATGGATGTGTGTTTGTGTGTGTGTGTGTGTGTGTGTGTGTGTGTGTGTGTGTATCTGAAACAAATAAAATGAGCTTACAAACAAATGTCCATGTTTATTTCAGCATTATTCACAATAATACAGGATCAACTTAAGGCCCTGAAAACAGAACAACTGCATAAGGAATAGATGATAGATATACAAAATATGGGAACCTTTAACCATAAAGGAGGATGAAACTGTGTCACATGCTTCAACAAGAATGAAACTGTATAATATCATGTTAAGCAAAATAAATCAGACATAGATAATCCTCACTTCTTCCTTCTCATATGTTGAAACTAATAATAACAAAAATCACCCTGAAAAGAGAATGATTTTGATTCTGGAAAGAATGATGGGGCATAAGGGAGAAGGGAAAATGAAGATGGTCAATGTATAGTATGTTTATGATGGAACATAATACCACAGTGAATTCTATCAGTATGTACAATAGATGATTTAATAGTTGAACTACATATGTACATAAAATTGTGAGAGAGATAAAATTGAACACAATATTGTCACATGTTATCTGCAAAAATGTGTAGAAGGATTTTATCTGAATACAATCATTGGTGATTCTTTCCTTTTTCTTTGATAAATGACTACACAATCTTAAAAATTGTGAAGCCATTAAAATTGTTAGTTTTCATGAAAGTTGAAGAAAAACAATAGAAGAAGGGAAGGGTGGGACAGTGTCCTTGTGTTTAATGGGAAATCACCCTGCTCTACGCTTGGCCTTGACTCCAGCCTTCTTGCTCTGGAAATGACCTTGACTCCAGCCTTCCTGCTCTGGAAATCCTTAAGCAGATTCTACGCTAGATTTTCATTCAAAAGTTCAAGTAATTTTATTTGACTTTGAATGTTTTGTTTTTACTAAGTCTCAACCTCATTTTATTTGTGTCCAGATTTGAGACTAGCAAACAAATGTGCTCTCCATAACCACTCTCCACCTAGGGAATATTTACCATCCCCTATTTATTACTTCCATTTTATTATCATTTGCGTTAAGGTTGAACCTTTCACATTCAGAAGTATAGTCTCTTAAGATGACTATAATTAATCATGGAGCAATCTGGAGTTCTTGTTCAAAATTGTCCCCCACAGTATTACAAATATGATTTCATGGAAATAAATAAAGTTTTGAATCAATATTTGTAATAATGCTACAGATAAACACAATATCTTGAAATCTTGAAGGTGCAATAAGAGGGAAAGTAGGTCCTATAAGTTTGTACATAAGCAGGGGTAAGCTAGGCTCTTTTTAAATGTAGAAGAATATGGGTCATTTGAAGCAGAATTATAACTGTGTTTTAAAATAAGTAGATTATGAAATGAGGAAGAAATATTTTGTGGAGTCCTCTGAGAGCACATGAACACATTTCTAGAGACCACATAATTGCTTTGCTCAGATATTTAAAGAAAAGTTTATAATATCTACTTTGAAAAGAAAGCAAATTAGAACTATGTCAGATTTCACAGAGTCTCCAGGGCCTTTTGAGCAGCAATCACATTGTAGATTCTTATAATGATCCATCTGCAGCAGTCAAATTGATTACACATAGGGATCTTTCAGGAAACAAGAATGAGGTCTTACATATTTCCCCATTTTGAACACTAGACTGGACCCTTCTCCAACACCACCACCACAGCATGGTTGACTCATCATTAGATTCTCTCATTTTCTTGGGCAGACGGTGTGTGTGTGTGCGTGTGTGTATGCACACACGTGTGTGTGTGTGTATGTGTGCATGTGTGTGTGAGTGTGTGTGTGTGAGTGTGTGTGTGAGTGTGTGCGTGCGTGTGTGTGTGTGTGTGTGTGTGTGTGTGTGTGTGTGTGTGTCTATGTGATGATTTGAATAAGAATGCCCTACTCTCACAACAGATTCACATGCTTTAGAATTAGAAAATATGGCCTTGTTAGATGAAGTGTGTCATGGAGGTTGGGCTTTGCAGTTTAAAAAGACTGATACTATTTCCAGGTAGTGCTCTCTACCTCCTGGTTGTGTGTAGCTGGAGACCTTCTCTCCAGCCCCCTGCCAAGCCCTGTTAGACAGCCCACTTATAAAATAAACACATAGTCGCTTATATTATTTAAACTGCTTGGCCATTAACTCAGGCCTACCATTGTCTAGCTCTTACTCTTTATATTCAGCCCATTTCTACTAATCTATACTTTGCCACTTGGCTCGTGGCTTACATCTTCCTTGTCATGGCAGTGGCTGGCAGTGTCTCTCTGCCTCAGCCTTCCTCTTCCCAGAATTCTCTTCTCTGCTTGTCCCACCTATAATTCCTGCCTGGCTACTGGCCAATCAGCATTTTATTTACACAGAACGATATCCACAACAGTCATGTCTCAAGATGCCAGCTCTCAGCCACTACTCTGGTGACATGCTGTCATTCTTGAGGCTATGATCTCCACCATGATGATCATGGACTCTAACTATCTGGGATCATGAGCCCCAAATTAAATACTTTCTTTTATAACTTACCCTAGTTATGGTGGTTCATAACATTAACAAAAAAAACCAATAAATAAAATAATATAAATAAACAGTTTTATATATATATATGTAAAATATCAGTTCAGGCTTTCCACACAAAATAAGGACACAAGGGCTCCTATGATACGAAGCAGTTTCATGGTTTATTTTTCATACTGGAAAACAGGGTTACAAATATGAAGATACAAATAAAATACTTTGTATGTTTCTAAGTGTATCAAGACTAATAATTTACTTTTAAATTTTTTTATTTTTAAAATTTTTAAATTATAGTATAATTACAATTTTCCCTTCCCTTTCTTTCCTCCAAACACACTCCTTTCTCTCATTCAAATTAATGATCTTTTGTTTTATTAAATGTTATTGGATGCAAATATACATGTATATGTAGTACTATATATGCATGCATATACACATGTGCATGCATGTATTGTCCTAATGTGCATATCTTTCTAAATATAATCTAAATTCCTATATATAAGTGTATGTATGCATATATATTCCTAAATATAATCTACTCAATCTTCATGATGTTACTTGTGTGTGTGTTTTCAGGGCTGATCATTCAGCACTATATAATAAATTGATGTGATTTTTTTTGGGGGGGGGAAGATCATCTTTCTTGCTTCCAGCTTTCCTCAGTCATTTCTTTTTTCATTTATTTGTTGTTTTCTCTTTTTGTTTTTAGATAGTACTTACTGAAAATAATAAAAGCTGTTGGTAGAAGAGGATTATTATTTAATTATTATTTAATACTATGCATTTATACACCATATCACTGCATGTCAAAAGACAAAATGATTGCTCAGTTTCTGTTTCACCTTTTAAAACAGTGAAGTGATGATAACTGTTTATGCTCTTGATTTTTTTAAGATTTGTATCTCTTTCTTTGAGTATAGTTGATAATAATAAGCATATATTTAAGGTGTAGAATTCATTTTCTCTTTTTTAATTAATTAATTAATTAATTTTTCCTGCCCAATCATAGTCTCCACTCCCTCCCTCCTCTCTTCTCAGTCCCTCCACTATCCCCCACTCATCAAATCCTCCTCTCTCTACAGAAAAGGGCAGGCCTCCCACGTTTATTAGCCAGTCATGGCATAATAAGTTGCAGTAAGACTAGGCACCTCCTCTCCCATTAAGGCTGGACAAGGCAATCCAGCAACAGGGAAGGATCCCAAAAGGAGGCAACAGAGTCAGAGACAGCCCCTGATCCCACTATTAGGAGTCCCATAAGCTACACAACTTTCACATATATGCAGAGCGCTAGGTCACTCTTATGCAAGTTCTCTGGTTGTCTGTTCAGTCTCTGTGAGCCTCTGTGAGCCCAGGTTAGTTGATTCTGTGTGGTTTCTTTCTTTTTCTTTTTCTTTTTTTTTTTTTTTTTGTTGTTGTTGTTTTTGGTTTTTCGAGATGGGCTTTCTCTGTGTAGCTTTGTGCCTTTCCTGGAACTCACTTGGTAGACTAGGCTGGTGTCAAACTCACAGAGATCCACCTCCCAAGTGCTGGGATTAAAGGCGTGCGCCACCACCACCTGGCTCTCTGTGAGGTTTCTTGTGTCCTTGACCCTTCTGTCTCCTTTAATTCTTTTTCCCTCTCTTCCACAGGATTCCCAGAGCTCCACCTCATGTTTGTCTGTGGATCTCTACATTTGTTTTCATCAGTTGCTGGGTAAAGCCTCTGATGATCATTGGGTTAGGTAACAATTTATAAGTATAGCAGAATGTCACTAGGAATCATTTCATTGTTTTTTTGTTTGTTTGTTTGTTTTTGTTTTTGTTTTTGTTTTAAAATTGCCAGTCATGTTTGATTCTATCCTAGGTCTCTAGGCTGTCCAGCCTCTGGGTCCTGGCCCTCCAGGCAGTTTCAGGGATGGGTTCCCTCTTATGGTCTGTAGCTGGAACAGTCAGTCATTGGCTTGCCATTCTCTTAATTTCTGTACCACCTTTACCCCAGCACATCTTATAGATAGGGCAAATTGTAGGTCAAAGATTATGTGGCTGGGTTGGATCCCAATTCCTCCAGTGGATATCTTGCCTGATTACAGAAGATGGCCAGTTCAGGCTCTAATATCTTCTATTGCTAGGAGTCTTAGCTAGGTTCACCCTCATAGATTCATGGGTGTTTCTATTGCACTAAGTTTCTAGCTCATCACCAAGATGCCTCCTGATTCCAGTTGTTTCTCCCAGTATTATCTCCATCCACCCTCCCTCTACCTGATACCCCCTATTCCCATATCCATCCTCCATCCAGACTCCTCCCCCTATCCACCTGTGATGTTTATTAGAACTCAATGTTTAAATCCTTGTACTAAAATTATCACCATTGTCAAACTGATCAGTATTTCTTTCACATGGCTACTCTCTGTCTCTGTGCATGTGTGTGAGTTAAGAATACTTCAGTACATAGCTTAGAAATTTCATGTATACAATACAGCCCTGGTAATTTTGAAAGCTATCTATATTATATAACTATTGTAATGTATTCATTGTTTCATCTGACAGACAGCAGATACACACACACACACACACACACACACACACACAGAGAGAGAGAGAGAGAGAGAGAGAGAGAGAGAGAGAGAGAGAGAAACAGACAGACAGACAGGAGGCCTTACTTCTTTCTGAGGGACTATTGTTAGGTAATGGTTGCTGTGGTGATTAGAAAGAAAATGGCCTCCAAAGGGATTGCCACTATTAGGAGGTATGGCTTTATTGGAGAAGGTATAGACTTGTTGAAGGAAGTGTGTCACTGTGGGTGAAGGCTTTGAGGTCTCCTATGCTCAAGATACCCCTCAATGTCTCAGTTCATTTCTTGCCTTCTGATTAAGACATAGGCAGCACCATGTCTGCCTGCACATGGCTATGCTCCTTGCCATGATGACAATGGACTAAACCTCTGAAACTGTAAACCACCACCTCAATTAAATATTTTCCTTTTAAAGTGTTGCTGTGGTCATAGCATCTCTTTACAACAATAAAAACCCAAACTAAGAAAAAAGGTAAGGGGTCAAGATCATGAGACAGCTGACCGGTGCTAGTTGGAGCTCACTGACTCTGGACTGACAGCTTGGGAACCTTCATGGGACCAAACTAGGCCCCTTGAATGTGAGTGACAGTTGTGTGGCTTGATCTGTTTGTGGGGTCCCAGGCAGCAGGACCAGGACTTATCCCAGGTGCATGAACTGGCTTTTTGGAGCCTGTTCCCTATGGTGGGATGCCTTGCTCAGCCTGATACAATGGGGAGGGGGTAGGCTCTCCTTCAGCTTGGTATGCCAGACTTTGTTGACTACTATGGGAGGCCTTACCCACTCTGAGGAGTGGAGGGGGTAGAGTACGAGGGAGGTGAGGAGGTGGAAGAAAGGGAGGCAGGGAGGGGGAACTGGGGTTGGTATGTAAAATGAAAATAAATAAATAAATAAATATATATTTTTTTTAAAAAGAAAGAAGGTGAGTGAGGGTTGTTATTTTTGTATAGCGGTGTAACCAACGTAAGTTGTTCATGCTTTGCTAAATAGCCTCCCACTCAAGCTCATGCATCCCTTATTAAATTTACTGGGTCATAAAAGCAAAAAAGACACAAAAGCACATTGTTAGAAAGAAGAGTTGCAGCAGCAGAGAAAGAAGTATGAGAAAGAATAATGGATGGTAAGATAACTAAATTACTTTGTGTATAAAAATGACAAGGGCCGGGTGGTGGTGGTGCACGCCTTTAATCCCAGCACTCGGGAGGCAGAGCCAGGTGGATCTCTCTGAGTTCGAGGCCAGCCTGGTCTACAGAGTGAGTGCCAGGAAAAGTGCAAAAGGGAAACCCTGTCTCAAACAAACAAACAAACAAAAATGTCAAAAAATCAAAAGGAAAGGAGAGAAATAATGCATGTCAGACCAGTGAGTTATCTGTGGAACTTTTACAGGAGTAGAATCTTCTCACAAGACATGGCCATCACAGTCACCTGGCGGGGATGATCTGCAGACCCTGGAAGTGTGAATGACTAAGTCCTAGGGTCCTATTAACTACACTCTCCAATGTAATTCATTTATGGTGATGTTCTTATTAACAGTAAAATTATGAAGCCAGACTATAGATGAGAATCCTTATATTGACATTCACATGTATAAAGTTCCTTTAGTTTTTGCTGAATCCAATTTAACTTTCCCTTCATGGAACTCACAAAATACCTGTGCATTATTTTAATTCCTAAAATATATTGTCAGTATATAACATTTTTATGTTTAGCATATCTGGAAGTTCTACAGTGAAATAAATACAATGGCAACAGAACAATCAATATTTTAATATATGCTTTAGACTGGGCTTCCAAATATATTATTCTCATTCCCTATTTTCTCTCAAAAACTGTAAAATATAATTCCCATTGATGCAGCAAATTAAATTCTTGACTTTTCCCCCCCATTTTGTCTTAATATCATTTAGTTCCAAAAGGTTTGGTTGGCAGCTGGAATCTGATGATAAATGGGCAATTCCACTAAATTATTACCCAATTTTCACAATATATGCCTTTTTAAAATAAGTCCAGCTGTACTAAAATCTTTACTTCTTACTAATTATTAACTATAGATAACCCCAGACAGCTCTCAGAGGTCAGGGAGTAGATCGAATATGTGTCACTCTTAGAGGGGGGATGATTTACTGTACTTGCTTTTTACCTGTGGCAAGGTGGAACTGTGTGGGCAGCACATAGTACAGAAATCTGTTCAGAACTTGGTGTCTGGGGAGTAAAGAGAAGTGTAGGGGCTGAGATCACAGCAATCTCTGTAAGAACTTTCCCTGTGTCACATCTTCTTCCCATTAAACTTCACATTCTACTGTACTGCCAATGCTCAATAGTATTGGCCTAGAGATCTCACCTGTCCTACATGCCAGTTTAAGAAATATTAATCCATGCTATAGTCCAGAATCAATAAACTGTTTTTGGAACTTCAAGTAGTTAGATACAACTTGAGTCAGGAATGCAGTATGGTCAAGATCATGTCTTGCTTTAAATGTTTGTCCAGTTTCCAGGTTCTGTTTCTTGTGTTCTCTTCCCTAGGGTTGTTTTTATTCTCACTGTGCCTACCATCTCTTCCCACAAAATTAGGTCAATCATCTTTCTCATGTATAAAATAGATAGTTTGCTGATATAATGAGTTGTCAATGAATTGATTTTTGATGGGAACTTTATGTGGAATTTTCCATATTTGTATTATAAATATTCTAACCTTGGTATATAATCTACAAAAGTCTGTTTTTATCTTCCCTATCTCAAAATATAAGTCATTCAGATATGTGTACATTTATTACTTACTTGCAAATACACACACACATATATACGTATATAAGTATATATATTGCATACATGATTGTGTTTATTGTCATATGTAATTAAATAATGCTTGTATCTTTTCTAAATGGTTAAAGCATTTCCATATGATATCTGATAACATCAAGAAGCTGTGCATTTATTTTTACCAAAATTAAGCTCATGTAAAACTCGCATCTTAAATAATTAACATTAAAAATTGAACAGTGTTTTTGTCTTTAATGTGATGATATGAAATGCCTCCATTTCAATATTGCTGTGGATATCGCTCTGTGTAAATAAAGTTCTGATTGGCCAGTGGCCAGGCAGGAAGTATAGGCGGGACAAGAGGGAAGAGAATTATGGGAAGTAGAAGGCTGGGGAGAGACACCGCCAGCTGCCGCCATGAAAAGCAACATGTAAAGACACTGGTAAGCCACAAGCCATGTGGCAAAGTATAGACTAACAGAAATGGGTTAATTTAAGAGAGAAAAAGTAGATAACAAGAAGCCTGCCATGGCCATACAGTTTCTAAACAATGTAAGTTTCTGTGTGCTTTCTTGGTTGGGTCTGAGCGACTGTGGGACTGGCTGGTAAAGAGAGATTTGTCCTGACTGGGCCAGGCAGGAAAACTCTAACTACACAATATACTAAGATATAAAAATAAGTTGAAATAAAAACCACACTTTCGCCAGGCAGTGGTGGCACACGCCTTTAATCCCAGCACTCGAGAGGCAGAGCCAGGTGGATCTCTGTGAGTTCGAGGCCAGCCTGGTCTACAGAGTGAGATCCAGGAAAGTCACAAAGCTACACAGAGAAACCCTGTCTCGAAAAACAAAAAATAAAATAAAAAATAAATAATCACACTTCCTTTTGAAAATATTCCTACCATGGTATCCAGAGATTTAAGACAGTGACATGGGTGTGCATTTTATTTTTTCTTTTTCTTTCTTGTATATAAAGTTATATTTTAAATAAAATTATTTCTAATTAGTAAAGCATTACTTCAAACTTGATGCTGTATCTGTGACTAAATTTGTCAAAGAGATTAAGCTATGCATATATGGTGTAGTAGAAAATCTTACCTTCATCCAAATATGCATGCACAGCTGAAAATATTGTGATGATAGAACGTTAAAATATGTCTGTCAAGGTCAAAAGTTTCTGCTTTTTTCTAAAATACCTGAAGAACCTCCTTTATGTCAGATTTCACTCACATCCCATTGTTGTTCCAAGTGAACTAAATAAAAATAAGCCTATGTAGCTCTTTTTCTTTCCTGGATGTGGCTGATAGCTGCACTTCCAGCTACTTGGAGTCTAAGGCAAGAGGTCACTTCAGTCCAGGAACTTGTTCTTTTGAAACACTGAAAAGACATGATTTTGAAATTATATTGAAAGTTTGTATCTTCAAATGTAGGGCTTTTTAAAAAGAAATTTTAATTTGATATATAGGTTAAGGGAACAACCACAAGTAATTTTAATGTCCAGACTTTGGAAGCACAATTTTTGCTTGCTCTGAAAACTGAAAGTATTCAACAAAAGGTACAAAAGTCAGTTTTGTGCCTTGGAGAAGGGGCAGGGACATGACTCCACTTTTGTTTATTTTCTAGAACCTTGGCCTCATCACATGTTGAATATCTGTTCTAGATTAATTGTTTCTTTTCAGTTTTTGTACAATACACGTTAATTTTATATTCCCTCTTGCTCTCAAGGTTTCAACTTGATGAAAACTAATAGGCAGCTTTGGCCAACATTCAAACTATTTGGCAGACTCCTAAGTAACAAGAGCCAGTACCTAATCGAATAATATATGTTGGTCTTTTTTTTTTTTTTATTTTCAATCTTTGAACCAGTGCTATTTCAATTAACTTCCCATCCATCATTATTGCAAACATTTATTGCTTTTTAAGTGATAATAAATTGTAAAGAAAGCAGAGGCCACCACCAATATAATTCCTTGTTGTTTGTATTTTCAAAACTTATTCTTGTTCATGCCAGTATTTTTCAATGTGCCATCAAAAGCAGATTTTTTTCTTTTTGTACATATCATGGACACTTTTTGAAGTTTATCTATGAGAAATGTCTTAATATAAAGTATTTCTTTTTAAGTTTTTTTTTTTTTTTTTTTTACTTTTTTATGGGGGGGGGTTCAGGACAGGGTTTCTCTTTGTAGCTTTGCACCTGTCCTGGATCTCACTCTGTAGACCAGGTTGGCCTCGTCAAACTCACAAAGATCCAAGATCCACCTGCCTCTGCCTCCCGAGTGCTGGGATTAAAGGCGCACTCCACTACCACCCAGCGGACTATTTTCATATATATATATATATATATATATATATATATATATATATATATATGAATTTTGTCTGATTATACATATGTATATACATATGTGTGTATATATATGTATATGTATATATATGCACACAGCTTCTATGTATGGTTAAACATATATAAGCATATGCTAATTTCTATGGGATAAATCTTTAAACATCATTATTTAATCATAATCACATTTTTTCATTCAATATGAAATATTGAAATATTTGAAAATATGGTATGTATAACTGATGTTGGTCACAAGGAACGCAAAGGCTCATATCTTCCTTAGGACTCAAACTCTTTGGTAGAAAACAGTGTCAGTGACTGAAATATCCTCCCTGCTGGCTGTCTTTCACAGTGTTGGAGGGTGCTGTTCAGGCCATTCACTATGTATGTGTGGTATAAATTGTTTTACCCACTGTTTTATGCTACATTACAACTACCAGACAAGATGTGCCCATTGGAACAGTACTATGATTGCTTTGGGGTTAAAGCAAACATTTCATGCTTGAATTTGAGGCCTGTTACATAGGAGGAAATTTATGCTGGCACTGTAAATCTGGTTAAAAGGCTGTGGCTTAGGAGGTCATTAGTTGTAGCAGGGACCCTATTACTGTTGTTTTACTAAGTAGTCATGATATCAAACTGTCTTCTAAATATTTGTGCTTATACTCATAGACGTGTTCCTCTCAGACTTAGTTGGAGAAGCTTCTTTCTGTGGTGGGCAGCAATTTTGCATACTTATAGCTGGTCAAAGAACTAAGAATAGGTGGCTGTGAGTATTCACCAACATATGGAATGCAGCACTGCTCGCGCCCCCATGCCAGCCATGGCTCAGGGAATATCATGGAAGAGGGAGTGGAAACAATATAAGAGCCAGAGGAAGAGGAAGAATGCTGTAAACTGTTATATTCTAGACATGATGTGACCACTGCCCTTATGACTCACAGAAACTCTGGTTGCTAGTTTAAGAGCATGCTAGTCAAAATTTCAGAATGGATGATGAAGGTAGGACTCACTGGGACCTAACAATAGCTGAATGGGGAAAAGTAAGAGTGTAGTTACAGGAAGGCTGCTAATATTCCAATGGATGGCACCACACCTATGCTATCATACAAGTAGTATTAATTTGACTCAGGTTTATAGAAATAAGAGGAAGAGTAGAAAGAGGGGAAGAGAAGGAAGAAGAATAAGATAAAGAAGAAGGAGGAGGAGGAGGAAAGAGAAGAAGGACAAGAAGAAGAAGAAAGAAGGGAGAAGGTAAAGGGTAAGAAGAAGAGGAAAAAGAAGTAATTGGGGTGGGTTCTGGGAGGTCTTGGAAGTAGGAGTGCCAGATAGATCTGAACAACAACAAAAATACATTGTAAATGTGTATGATATTCTCAATTAATAAATTTAAAATCTTATTTTAAAAATGTAGAAACCAAATGGTCAAGCCTAAAATCATATGCATACAAGTACTACTAGAGAGGCAACTGCCCCTGGGTCCCACCCCTGGGCACTAGCCATCTGGGAGGACCTGCACAACTTGGCCCCAGTTTCCGGCCATTTAGCGGGCCCTGCAGGAAGGCTCCCCTTTTCCAAGACTTCAGATAGACCCTGCAGTGTCCACACCTTGTCCCCACACCAATTTGCCAGAGACCACAGTCACTTCCTGAGACTCAGAGACCAGCCCCCAGCTCCCATCTGCCCTGGAACTCCCATCTGGACCAAAGAGACCCTCTGGCAGACACTACAACCTCAACGCCTTGCCCCCACACCCATCTGCTGGAGAACCCAGTCACTTCCAGAGACTTAGAAACCAGCCTCCAGCATTCCATCTTGCCCTGGAACTCCCATCTGGACAAGAGGAGCTCCCATCTGGACAAGATAAGGAGACCCAGGGACTTTCTGAGACTCAGTCCAGCCCCCAGCTCCTATCCAGCCAGCACTCTCATCTGGACCAGAGCTTCCATATGGACCAAAGAGAGGCTCCCTAAATCTGTTGGCTCTGTCTGAACCAAGTACACTGATAAGACCAAGAACAAACCCAAAAGGAGACGGGCAGATGCCAAGGCAGAAGTACATACAATAAAATAAAGAGCAATACAGCATCACCAGAACCTAGCCCTTCTCCAACAGCTAGACCTGAACATCACAGAATGGAAGAAGCAGAAGAAAACAACCTTATAAGTAACATCATGAAGAGGCTAGAGCCTTAAATATAGAAGAAATCAAAAATAAAGTGGAGGAACAGACAAACAAAAAAATGGGAAGAACTCTATAAAAAACTAGAGGAAAGGACAAATAAAGCAGAAGAAAACAAGAAGTCCCTGAAAGAAAACCATGAAAAAGCAACAAACCAGATGAGGGAAACAGTCCAAGACCTGAAGAGGGAAAGAGAAAAAGTGAAGAAGACACTAGCAGAAGGAATGTTGGAAATAGAAAATCTGAGTAAACAAACAGGAACTTCAGATGCAAGTATAACCAACAGAATGCAAGAGATGGAAGACAGGATCTCTGGTTTTGAAGATACGTTAGAAGAAATAGATTCATCAGTCAAAGAAAACACTAAAGCCAACAAAGTCATGACCCAAAATATCCAAGAAATTTGGGACACCATGAAAAGACCAAACCTACAAGTAATAGGGATACAGGAAGGAGAAGAATACCAACTCAAAGGAACAGAAAATATATTTAACAAGATCATAGAAGAAAACTTTCCCAACTTAAAGAAGAAAATGCCTATGAAGATACAAGAAGCCTATAGAACACCAAACAGACTAGACCCCCAAAAAGTCCCCTTGCCACATAATAATTAAACAACTAAATGTACAGAATAAAGAAAGAATATTAAGGGCAGCAAAGTTAAAAGGCCAAGACACTTATAAAGGCAAACCCATCAGAATAACACAAGAATTCTCAATGGAGACTTTGAAAGCCAGAAGGGCCTGGACAGATATAATGCAGACACTAAGAGACCATGGATGCCAGCTTAGACCAATAAACCCAGCAAAACTTTCAATCATCATAGATGGAGTGAACAAGATCTTCCAAGACAAAACCAGATTTAAACAATACTTATCCACAAACCCAGCCCTACAGAAGGCACTAGAAGGAAAATTCTAACCTAAGGAAGGCAGATAGACCCTCGAAAACACAGGCAAGAGATGACACCACAGCAGTAAACACCAAAGAAGAGAAGTAAACACACACTACCACCAAAAATAAAAATAATAACAGGAATGAACAATCACTGGTCATTAATATTCCTTAATATCAATAGACTTAATTCAACTATAAAAAGACACAGACTAACAGAATGGATATGAAAATGGGACCCATCTTTCTGCTGCATACAAGAAACACACCTCAAATTGAAAGGTAGATACCTCCTAACAATAAAAGGCTGTGAAAAGACTTTCCAATCAAATAGTCTTGAGAAGCAAGCTGGTGTAGCCACCCTAATATCCAGCAAAATAGACTTCAAACTAAAATCAATCAAAAGAGATGATAAAGGACATTACATACTCATCACAGGAAAGATCCACCAAGATGAAGTCTCAATTGTGAACATTTATGCCCCAAACACAAGGGTACCCACATATGTAAAAGAAACATTACTACAACTTAAATCACATATAAAACCCCACACATTACTAGTGGGAGACTTCAACACCCCACTTTCACCTCTGGACAGATCTGCCAAATTGAAACTTAACAGAGAAATAAAGGACTTAACTGATGTTATAAATCAAATGGACTTAATCAATATCTACAGAACGTTCCATCCTAACAAAAAAGAAGATACCTTCTTCTCACCACCCCATGGAACCTTCTCTAAAATCAACCACATACTTGGCCACAAAGCAAATCTCAACAGATACAAAACAATTGGAATAACCTCCTGTGTTCTATGGGACCACCTTGGTTTAAAGTTAGATTTCAACAACAACAAAAACTACAGAAAACCTACAATCTCATGGAAACTGAATAATGCTCAACTGAATCACCAATGGGTTAAGGAAGAAATAAAGAAAGAAATTAAAGACTTCCTAGAGATCAATGAAAATAAATACACCACATACCCAAACTTATGGGACACTATGAAAGCAGTGCTAAGAGGGAAATTCATAGCACTAAATGCCCACATAAAGAAGTTGGAGAAATCTCACACTAGAGACTTGACAGCACACCTGAAAGCTCCTGAACTGGAAGAAGCAAAGTCTCCCTGGAGGAACAGATGCCAGGAAATTATCAAATTGAGAGCTGAAAATCAATAAAATGGAAATAAAGAGAACAATACAAAGGATTAATGAAACAAAGAGTTGGTTCTTTGAGAAGATCAAAAAGATAGACAAGCCTTTATCCAAATTAACCAAAAGAAAGTGAGAGAGCATCAAAATTAACAAAATCAGAAATGAAAAGGGGGACATAACAGCAGACAATGAGGAAATCCAGAGAATCATCAGATCATACTTCAAAAACCTCTACTCCACAAAACTGGAAAATCTAAAAGAAATGGATAATTTTCTGGATAGGTACCACATACCTAAGTTAAATCAAGACCAGATAAACCATTTACATAGTCCAATAGCCCCTATGGAAATAGAAGCAGTCATTAAAAGTCTCCCAACTAAAAAAAAAGAGCCCAGGACCAGATGGTTTTAGTGCAGAATTCTACCAGATCTTCAAAGAAGACTTAATACCAATACTCTTTAAATTGTTCCACACAATAGAAACAGAAGGAATATTACCAAACTCCTTTTATGAGGCTACAATTACCCTGATTCCTAAACCAAACAAAGATGTAGCAAAGAAAGAGAAATACAGACTGATCTCCATCATGAACATAGATGCGAAAATACTCAATAAAATACTGGCAAACAGACTCCAAGGTCACATCAAAACAATTATGCACCATGATCAAATAGGCTTCATTGCAGGGATGCAAGGGTCATTCAATCTACAAAAGTCTGTCAATGTAATACACCATATAAACAAACTCAAAGGAAAAAAACCACATGATCATCTCACTAGATGCAGAAAAGGCATTTGACAAAATCCAACACCCTTTCATGATAAAGGTCTTGGAGCGATCAGGAATAGAGGGAACATATCTAAACATAATAAAGGCGATCTACAGCAAGCCAACAGCCAACATCAAATTAAATGGAGAGAAACTCAAAGCAATACCACTAAAATCAGGAACAAGGCAAGGCTGTTCCCTGTCCCCATACTTATTCAATATAGTTCTTGAAGTTCTAGCCAGAGCTATAAGAAAACATAAAGAGATTAAGGGGATACAAATTGGAAAGGAAGAAGTCAAGCTCTCCCTATTTGCAGATGACATGATAGTATACATGGGTGACCCCAAAAATTGAACCAAGGTACTGATAGAGCTTATAAACACCTTCTGCAACATAGCAGGATACAAGATCAACTCAAAAAAATCAGTAGCCCTCCTATATACAATAGACAAACAGGCCGAGAAGGAAATCAGAGATATATCACCCTTTACAATAGCCACAAATGATATAAAATACCTTGGGGTTACTCTAACTAAGCATGTGAAGGACCTATGTGACAAGAACTTTAAGTCCCTGAAAAAAGAAATTGAAGAAGATGTCAGAAAATGGAAAGATCACCCATGATCATGGATAGGCAGGATTAACATAGTAAAAATGGCGATCTTACCAAAAACAATCTACAGATTCAATGCAATTCCCATCAAGTTACCAACACAATTCTTCACAGATCTGGAAAGAATAATACTCAACTTCATATGGAAAAACAAAAAACCCAGGATAGCCAAAAGATTCCTGTACAATAAAACAACCTCTGGAGGCATCATGATCCCCAACCTCAAGCTCTACTATAGAGCTACTGTAATAAAAACAGCTTGGTACTGGCATAAAAACTGACATATGGACCAATGGACCAATGGAATCAAATTGAAGACCCTGACATTAATCTGCACACCTATGAACATATAATTTTTGACAAAGAAGCCAAAAATGTACAATGGAAAAAAGAAAGCATCTTCAACAAATGGTGCTGGCATAACTGGATGTCTACATGTAGAAGGCTGCAAATAGATACATACCTGTCACCGTACACAAAACTTAAATTAAGTGCAAGTGGATCAGAGACCTCAACATAAATCCAGTTACTCTGAACTCGATAGAAGAGAAAGTATGAAGTGGTCTTGAACTCATTGGCACCGGAGATGACTTTCTAAATATAACACCAGTAGCACAGACACTGAGAGAAACAATCAATCAATGGAACCTGTTGAAACTGAGAAGCTTTTGTAGAGCAAAGGACATGGTCAATAACACAAAGCGACAGCCTACAGAATGGTAAAAGGTCTTTACCAACCCCACATCTGGCAGAGGCTGATATCCAGAATATATAAAGAACCCAAGAAATTAGACATCAAAATGCCCAACATTCCAATTAAAATGGGCTATAGAACTAAACAGAGAATTCTCAACAGAGGAAGTTCAAATGGCTGAAAGACATTTAAGGAATTGCTCAAGTTCCCCAATTATCTGGGAAATGCAAATCAAAATGACTCTGAGATACCACCTTACCTCTGTCAGAATGGCTAAGATCAAAAACACAGAAGAGAGCTTATGCTGGAGAGGATATGGAGCAAGGGGAACTCTCCTCCATTGCTGGTGGGAATGCAAGCTTGTACAGCCACTTTGGAAATCAATATGGTACTTCCTTAGAAAATTGGGACTCCATCTCCCCCATGACCCAACTATAGCACTCTTGGGCATATACCCAAGGAATGCTCAATCATCCCACAATGCATTTGCTTAGCTATGTTCATATTAGCATTGTTTGTAATAGCCAGAACCTAGAAACAACTTAGATGCCCTTCAACTGAAGAATGGATAAAGAAAATATGGTACATATACACAATGGAATACTACTCAGCAAAGAAAAAAATGACATCATGAGGTTTGCAGGCAAATGGATGGATCTAGAAAAAAATCATCCTGTGTGAGTTAACCCAGAGTTAGAAGGACAAACATGGTATGTACTCATTCATAGTAGGATACTAGATTTAAAAAAAGACAACTAGACTGCTACACAACTTCAAGGAGGCTACCTAGAAAACGGGACTGTAGGAAAGACACAGGGATCACCCAATGACAGAGAAATGGATGAGATCTACATGAACAACCTGGACGACAGTGGGAATAATGAAGGGCAAGATTTGAGGGGAGCAAGCTTAGGGGAGCAGGAGATCCCAGCTGGATCAAGAACAGGAAGGGAGAACAAGTAATAACAGACCATGATAAATGATGACCACATGAGAACAGGAATAGGCAGAGTTCTGGAGAGGTCCCCAGAAATCCACAATGATACATCCTCTGTAGACTGCTGGCACTGGTGGAGAGAAAGCCTGATCTGACCTAGTCTGGTGATCAGATGGACAAACACCCTAATGGTCGTACTGGATCTCTCATCCAGTAACTGATGGAAGTGGATGCAGAGATCCCCTGCCAGGCCCCAGGTGAGCTCCATGAGTCTAATTGTCGAGAAAGAGGCGGGAATGTAAGAGTGTGAATTGTTGAGACCAAGATTGGAAAAGCACAGAGACAAATAGCCAAACAAATGGAAGCACATGAATTATGAACTAAAGGCTGTGTAGCCTCCAGCTGGAGCAGGCACTCTGGATAAGTGAGACAACTGAATGGCTTGAACTGTTTGGGAGGCATCCAGGCTGTGGGACTGGGACCTGTCCTTAGTGCATGAGCTGGCTGTTTGGAACCTTGGGCTTACACAGGGACATTTTGCTCAGCCTGGAAGGAGGGTATTGGACCTGCATGTACTGAATCCACCAGGTTTAAATGAATCCCTGTTATGGATATCACTCTATATAAATAAAATATTGCTTGGCCAGTGGCCAGGCAGGAAGTATTAGGTGAGACAAGAGAAAAGAAAATTCTGGAAAGTAAAAGATTGAAAAGAGAGGGATGCTGCCAGCCACGGCCATGACAAGATGTAAGGTACAGGTAAGCCACAAACTAACTGAGAAAATATAGATTAATAAAAATAAACTAAATTTAAAAATAAAAGCTAGACAATGGTAGGCCTAAGCTAATGGCCAAACAGTTTAAATAATATAACTGTCCATATGTTTATTTTTCAAATGGGTTGTTAGACTAACAGGGCTTGATGGCATCTGGAGAAAAACTCTCCAACTACAAATCCCCAAGGGAGTCTCAGCCCTGGAGGAGATGGGAATGGAGGAGATGGGATAGGGGAAGATGTGGGTGGGGACGGGAGTGGGGAGGACAGGGGAACCCATGGTTGATGTGTAAAATTAAAACACAAATATAATAAATAACAAAAAAACCAAGTACTACTAAACTAAGCAGGTAGTGTGTGTGTGTGTGTGTGTGTGTGTGTGTGTGTGTGTGTGTGTAACAATAAGTGAAGCAAAAGAGACTTATTTGAAAGGGAGCAAGGGGCTTATTCAGGAGACACTGGAGGGAAGAGAAGGAGTGAAATGATGTAATAATATTTTAATTTAAAAAATTAATAAGATAGAAAACAAACTTGTCAGTTTGTTATCATAGCTCCAAGGACATGAAGTCTGCTGTGGCTGGGTATAGAACCAGGCTCAATAGAATCTTGTCAAGGTACTGTTGCCATTACACTGATACACACATAATGACAGTCTTTAGATCCTATCTGCACTATGTCAGATGACCTACCTGTGTCCTCCAAAAAATGCCCATACATGCTTCGTATTAACCGTGTAGTATTGCAAATTAACATAATCAAAGACAGTTACTTTAATTGAACACATTTTTCCCTAATTATTACATTTATGTTGTGTACTAAATAATCAATTAAATTGGAAGCAAATTGGCATGAGATAATAAGAAAAGGAAAAGCTCAAGAATCTAAGGCTATTATTGGAGTTGAACTCACTATCACTGCATGACAAGGTTCCTGCTCAATCTAAGTTGATTTCTGAAGTGGAATTGTACCTATGTATTTCTCTGTGTGGTTAAAACTATTTTTGTACATGCAATAGTGATTAAAGGAAACAAGAGTCCATGAATTTAAAGGAGACTGGGGAGGGGATGGTTTGAAGAGGCAGAGGGTATAATGTTTTAATTAAGATACAATCTCAAAAATAAGCAAAACAAAGTATATAAGTTTCCTAAGACTTATGAGCATCAAATACCTAATTCATACTGAGGTCATGTCTGTGTGCTTAGACTGTCTACAGTGTTCAGAATTAATGGTGTTGCTTACTTCACAGCACACTGAAATAGTGTGTTATAGAAATGAAAGATAAGAGTTTCTGTGAATATCATCCCAATATATTAGATATCCCCATCTTCCACTATACGCACTTTCACTTTGCACAGCTGATGTTAGTTGTGGTCAGCTACAGATCAGGTATCATTTGTCTTGACTCTTTCAAGACAAAGACTCTGTATTCACATCACTTTTATTTTGGTGTATTAGTTGTTGTTTTTGATCTCTTATTATGCCTGAATTAAACATTGCTTAGGATATATATTGTTCAGGGAAAAATATGGTGTATGCAGAATTTAAAAGTACCAGTAGGTATAGAAATCTATTAGAGGGTCTTAAACTATACTCTCAGTACATAAGGGGAACCACTCTTACAGTACTTGGAAAATCCAGTAGGACTTCAAGGCTCTGAAGAGCAGCATAATATAAAAACCATGTTCTCCTATCATGACTGAAAATAGTACTATGATGGAAGTATCTAAGGATGCTTAGTGGCTTCAGAATTGTTTGCTACATAAATTATTTGTGTCCTAGATGTATAACCTCCAAAAACTCCAACAAAAACACTCCTTAAAATTTCTCTCTTTTTGAAAAATTAAAGTTGAAATTATTCTTTTGTAATGCAACATGTATCTTTAAATCTTGACTATGCTAAGATGAAAATAATTTAGCTAATATTCAGGATGCAAGTAATACATTTGAATATAAGTAGTAACCGAAACTTATCTATTTGCCTTATAATAAAAATAGATCTCTGTAATGTCAGATGATTTTAAAGTTGAAACAAAACCATAATTTTCCTTACTATTCAATTATTGGAAAATCATTCAAATGTTCTTTCTAACTGCTGTGTACAGATAGTGACATTTTAAAGTTCCTAGGTCTATATATTGCACAAAACAGATTAATCTTTTTCTCTAAACTTATTAAATGTAAAATTAAATTAACTCTTTCTTCTTGCCTTATGACATTTTTCCAAGTTACAAAGGAAAAATACAAGAAAACAATAATTTTTTGACTGACTTTGCACCATGACAATCATTAGTCTCTATGCGGTCTCTGTAACCTAATTGTAATTTCCATTTTCATATAAGGATGATGAAATTGAAAGAATTTCAGCAGTTAGTACCTCAGTTCCATTTCATTGATCAGTGAGTCTGTTTTGTGCTAATCACATGCTGCTTTTAGTACTCTGGGTACATATTATAACATGCAATCAGGAATAATGGTATTTATAGCAGTGCTTTGTTTTACTGTTGTTATTGTACAGGATAGTTTCAACTATCTAGAGTCTTTTGTGCTTCTATATGAATTGTAGGGTTGTTCTTTTTCAATTTCTGAGATTTCCTGCAAAAGACCTTTACAAGATCAGGGCAGTCAAAATTCTAGCACAGATGTGAGTGAGCCCCAGGTGAGGAGCTATTGGCATTTGATGGTTGCTATGAAAGGAAAAGTCATTTGATTTTTATGGACACAGCTCACAGCTCCTCCTAGGTTGCCCATGCTCCACTGCATGACCCTATACCCATGTACACATGGGTAGCATCACTTTTTCTCAGTAGGTTATAAAAAATTTGAGACATATAATCTGAAATTGAAGAGGGGTGCACTGTGGGAGGATCTGTGAAGAGTTGGAGGTGGGTAGATATGATTAAAATATATTGTAGGTATTTATGAAATTCTCAAAGAATAAATAAAAGATTAAAATATGAATGATATGTACATTTTTCAAAACACATGTTTTGAAAGCTGTGTATTGAATGTGCTTGTTTCAGAAATGGCATCGACTTTGATGCATTTGGTCTATGTGTTTGATTGTTTACAAAATACATCTTGATTATTTAGTGATAATTCTACTTGTCATGTTATGTATTTTTCAAGTGTAAAAGCTCATATTCCAAAAAAATTGTATATATGTATAGAGAGGGACATATACTGAGCTTTTCCTTTTCAAGGTGAGCGGGATCCACAAAAGATGCCAAGAAAGCTGAACACACTAATACATAATAGAGAGCAGGAAGTAGAAGGGTTATGAATTTGAGACCAGCCTGGGCTACATACCACAAAACCAATTCCAGGCCATTTGAACTACCTTGAAGGACTCTCTCTCAAAAAGAAAAATCTCAAAATTATAGCAGAAGTTTTAAGGAGAAGGTAGAGAATGTATGAGTATATTTTGTTTATTAAGAAAGAAATTAGATACTTTATAAACATCACAGTCAGAGTCTTACAATGTGCTTGGAGCAGATCTACAAAGAAAGATTTGATGAGCATACATGTATTTACAAATATGTATGTAAGTATGTGCAACATATACATAACTATGTAGGTGTATATATGCGGTTTTTCAAAATTCAAATGTATCATAATTATCTAATTTAATCTTTGTAACTTATAGAAAGAAAATAATTATTGTAATGGTTATAAATAAAAATTGTGATCTCATTTTGTAGCTGATGATACCATTTCTCAATGGTTGTGTAGAACTCCCATGGTTACTTTCAATCTCATGGTTTGTTTCAAATCTAAGAAGGATTTGCTAGATTTAGATGGTGTTCAGTCACTGCTACTGTATTTGAATTTACTATTATCAAAGAGGCAACAACTTACAACTTAAGTATTTTTAAAAGATTTATTTCACTTGTGAAGTGTGCATGTATGTGCATGTGACTCTGTGTGTGTGTGCGCGCACCCATGTGCGTGTGCGTGTGCGTGTGCGTGCGTGCGTGCGTGCGTGTGTGTGTGTGTGTGTGTGTGTGTGTGTGTGCATGTGTGAAGTGGGCTGAAGGGAGAGGGAAAGAGTTTAGGTGCCTGTGTATTCCAGAAGAGGGTGTCAGATGCACAGGAGGCAGAGTTACATGCATCTGGGAACTACTCATTGTGAGCAGGGAAGCAAACTTGAAAGAGTTTGAAAGAGCAGTGAGCACTGCTAACAGCTGGGCCCTTGCTCTAGCCCCAATTTAAGGGGTTGTAATGTCAGCTGAAGAAATTTGTACTTTACTGAGTCCACCAAAATGATTTAAAAATCAGTGTTTCTCAAAGCATCTTTTTAACAAGACTGGTCAGAGTATGAGATGGTGGAAAAATTCCAACAAGAGTTCACTTAGTGAAATACTGCAGGCTTCACTGGAATGCAGCTTTTGATGTGCTAACAGTATGTGGAATTCAGTGGAGTAGAACATTGTTTTAGAAAGGATTAGAGATTTATACAAAGCAAATATCTATAATTACATAAACACAAATTAAAATGTCATGGACCGTAAGTTCCTATTTTTTTAGGACATATGATCATGTCCAGATGGTATCAGAAGGATGTGTCCAACAATGTAGCCTAGAGATTAATTAGCATCTGTGTTACAGAGGATTCACTTTTACTTTCATCCTTGAATATATTCAGTATTGACCAAGAAGTATGTCACATAGATATAAAATAAAGCTACAATAAATACAATCAAACAACTTTGATACTAACATTGCTGTGTTCATGCTATCTTAGTTCCTGAATAATTTGTCTCCAACATTTATTTTGTTAAGAGGAGTAACAACTATGTTCTAATTATCTTATTGTCAATTCCCACCATACAGGAAATGGCCTCCGAGCACACCCTCAAACTCCCCAGGAATACCATTTCAGAAACGCTTAAATGGTTGTTACAAAGTTAGCTTATTAGATATATTTAAATTGAGAGAGAGAGAGAGAGAGAGAGAGAGAGAGAGAGAGAGAGAGAGAGAGAGAGAGAGATTCAGCAGCCAGGTTACAAGTTAGAACAGATGACTTCTACATGATTTGAGGTATACACAGCATCCAGGTATCATGCTTCTTGGTATCATCCAGGTACCATTCCCTTTCTCATTCACAGCATAATTCTGAGAATGTGCAGGAAATGCTCACATAGTGGCCTTCCCCAGGGAGGAGCATACCAATGTTGTCTAGAGATGCAGAGAGGCACTTGTGTTACTTATTTTCTTGAACAGACAATATCTCAAGGCACAATGGGGCTGTTCTAAATGTTCTCTAGCTTATAGGATGCATTGTCAGTATTTTATCTATTTTGCGTCTATATGACACTTTTATTTCAATTTGTATTCTACTTATTCTTTTCATCATTTACATATACTGTCAGTTATTGGTTATGTACAGTTTAATTTATTCTAGCTTTTAGATTATGCCTATGTAACTGATAATAGCTTATTCATTATTTATATTTAATTCATCTAAGAGTTTTACTTGTATTTCATGATTATCATTCTATTTGATAATCAGTCTTTATGCTACATTCATAGTTGATGTCATTTCACTATAACTTGTCAGAACATGGTCTAAGAGTGGAGTTGAGTTGGAAGATTTCTGAGTACTTGTGAGAAAACTCTAAGAAAACAAGAATCATGTGACCTCATTTCTTAAAAATCACAAAATTGTCCTCGGAATGTACTTTCATGTTCCTACCAAAAGCACTGAATAGGAGGGTGTTTGCTTCAAATTATTTATTACAAATGGGTATTACTTGTTTATATGTTTCCATGGAAAAACATGCTTTTGCCATGTGCAGCTTGTTAATGTGACTATATACAGCTTGAACTTAGGAGAACTTTATGCATATGACTCTTAAGTATCAGAGTATAAATTATCTGATGTTCTGAATAAAGTTGCAAAATGAGACTTTAGTCCACCTCACTTAGTCCATTCTCCCAGGTTCCAACATAGTCCTGCCAATTGGCATCAATATTATGAAAATGTTAATTGTTAAGATATATCTTGAATTTCTAAAATGTGTAAGAATTGGGGCAATTATTTTACAAGTAGCATTTATCTTTGAAATTTATTCATGTTAAGTATCATTTTGGACAAAAAGCTGTGCCATCTTTTTGATTAGTAAAAAGATATTTATTCCAGATCCACAAAACCTTTAAAATTATAATGCATATTATGGATTATCTACAACATTTCACCTTTGAAATCTAATATTGGAAAGTCAAAATAACTAATTGGCTGTTAAGTGTAAAAATTATTCTACATATCAGCCACCATATGTAAAATTAAATTAAATTATAAAAAAAATCGCTGTTGGCAAAAGATTGCTCATGTCCCAAGATTTAAAAAAAATTATTCTAAAGTGTAAGCTCCTGAAAACTGTTGCATGTAAATGGTGAATAAAAAGTACAGGGTTTAGACTCTCACCCTTGTGTTTATATGATATAGGTCTTATTATTTTTAGATCCATAAAACTATGAAATAACTCTGGATGACATGTAACTATTTACCATTGTAACTATACTTTATTAATAAATTCAGAGTAGGCTTTTAGAAACAAGGAAAACTCAGGATGTCACTTCCCAAAGGACAGGATAAGCTAAAAAAGTGCATACCTGTGTATGAAGTTGCCATGAGAGTTCCTTTACTTTGTATGTTAACTTATACAATTAATTAAAATTATTTTCAAGAGAAAGTGTTTGGGAATGCAGCTTGGCATGGTAACATATGCCAGTTATGGAGGCTTGGTTTGGGTTCCCACTGAATAATAAATACTTTATAGTACAAGTGATAGATGACTTATAGATAGACGTAGCTGAAATCTTAAAAGTTCTTATTAATAAAATCAAACCTGAGGCCAGTTATTGGGGTGAATGCTGAAAGATCAGAGAAACAGAACAAGCCACAGCTACCTTGCCTCCCCAGTTCCTCAGCAGATCCTATTTCCTCAGACTGGAGGCCTCTGAGTCCTTATCCAAATGAATCTCAGTTGAACTGCTTCTCCAAAGCCTGAATGCTTAACCAGCCTCGTTCCTGGTTTTTATGCCTCATATACCTATCTGCTTTCTGTCCTCACTTTCTGGAATTAAAGGCTCACTTTCTGGGATTAAAGGCATGTGTCACCATGCCTGGCTGTTTCCAGTGTGGCCTTGAACTCACAGAGATCCAGACAGATTTCTGTCTCTGGAATGCTAGGATTAAAGGCAAGTGCCACCATTTTCTAGCCTCTGTATCTAGTGGCTGTTCTGTTCTCTGACCCTAGATAAGTTTATTAGAGTGCACAATATTTTTGGGGAACACAATACCACCATAGAAACATATGTCAGTTATGGAGGCTTGGATTGGGTCCCCACTGAATAATAAAGTAAATACTTTATAGTATAAGTGATAAGATAACTTATAGATAGACAGTGTTATGGCTTGAACATGACTGTCCTTCACAGGCATATGTGCTGGTAGCTAACTGGTAGTACTGCTTCAAGAGAGCTTGAACCATTGAAACATGATACCTAGCTGCCAGATATAGGGATACAGGAACAGGCATTTTTGTTCATAGCCTGTGACTGTTCTGGCCTGATTCTATGCTTCATGACATGTGAGGTAGCCAGCTTCTCACATTCCCACTGCCACCAACATGAGTAGTTCTGTCTGCTATGAGTTCTTCACTATAGTGGACTATTTTATCTAACCAAGAATCTCTTTGCAATTAATTGCTGCCCGCTGGGAAAAGGAAAATCAGTTTTCTCCAATAGAATGTCACTGAGTAGATCAACCATTCTACAGGGCAATCCAATGCAAAACAGACTCAATCCTTTCCTCTCCTCTTCCTCATGGTCTCTCACTCCTTGAACTTTATCTAGATGTGGGCCTCTGTGCTAACTATCATCTACATATATTTCTTAATTATCTGACATGAGAAATTTGAATTTAGTCAGTTTAAAGTACAGAGGCTGTTATGGCTCAAGATATCAACAAAAACAGAAGAGGACAGATTCAGACAGTAAAGAAGGAAATAACCACATGTTGTAGGATTTATATGGTTTAGCATTATACAAAATGAAGTTAGACATTGCTAAAAAATATTTTCTAATATCATACATATTAAAGAGCAAAACTTTCAGTAAAACTCTCATTCTCTTATGAAAATAATACACAGCATGGCTAGGCTTGAATGCTAATTGCCCACTGCTGTTATTTCAACAGCAAAGTTCAAGGCTTGGGTTATGGTAAAGGCAACAACACAGATAATAGTCATAGTACCAGGGAAAAAGATAACAAACTTAGTTTATAATTTAATATACTTTATTTACTTTATTATTTTGACTACTATATTATGTAGATACTGCTTTTGTAAAAAAAAAAAAAGAGGATGCTTTTATAGGGGTTTTACTTTTCCTTATTAATAAATATTTCTTAAAGTCAGATGTTACCATTACCACTAACCAACTAATAAAATAGGCAGTATGGTATTGTGTAAGAAAAATGTGTTTTGACTTGGACAAAATTTGGCTGAATTTTATCTCATCCATTTACTTCCTGTGTCATGTCTGAATAGCTCAAAGGCTCCATATCTTCACCTGCAGATTATGGATAATGATACCCGTTTCATCAGATTGTCATGAAAATGCATTGAAGTAATACATCTATAGCTGTAAGTGCAAATTTGAGTCAATTGGTATTTTAACTGAAGCTACCAACATTTGATAAAGCTGCAAGAATTTGACATAGAAAGTTATTCAGAGTATGATACATGCTTAAAATAAGTAGTAGCTTATTTCCACAGAAAATGATAAAAGATGTGTGAAAGACAGATAGGAAATGACAAAGACCTGGGAACTTCTCATTTAGTTACCATTGCAAAAGAATTTTGGAATCCAGTAGCTTTGTAAATAGAGTAAAATTTTTAGGGAGCTACTGCTGTGAAGCTAAGGTTCATGGGCTCCACCAAAAAGGAAAATAGATAAGATGATGCAGAATGTATTTGAGAGATAACCTTGAGGAATTGTTAAAAATTGCATGGATATAAAAGAAATAATAAATCAACAAAAATATATCTTAGATGTAAAATAAGGAAACAAACAGACAAAAAAGAATTAGTTTGTTTTGTTTTGTTTTTAAACACAAGACATCATTGAAATGGTTTTCTTTTCTGGGCATTAGTTTGGGGAATGTTTTAAGAATGAATGTAGATTGAATCATTATTCATATTTAATCTCACTCTTCATTGTAATCACCTGTGAGCAGCAAAATTACCCAGAGTGCCTTTCATTCACAAGCAACTGTATTGCTTGTAATTAATACGTACCAAAATAAAGCATGCTCACGATAAATGATGTACTCACAATATTGTGCCATCTGGTATAACTCAGTGCAAGGGATGGGTAATGAGCCATGAAATCTATGGTAACACATACATTCAGCATGTTTAATAGGTCACAAAAGAAATACAAATGTAAATGGTGAGTGAACACAAGAATCCCAAGCATGTATATTTACTATAGGCATTTTATTACACTTAAGTCTATCTTACTAGAAATGTTTCATAATAATGATATTTATTTGTATTTCTGTGTTCTAGGCTGGTTTAGAATTCACTACAGAGTAAATTTACCTTGAGTTCATGGCAACTCCCTTACCATATCTACTAAATACTAATATTTCAGATGTGAATGGCTACACCTGGGACCACTTGTATTTTTAAGCAACATAATATATGCTACTTTATAGGGTATCTTGATTTTTTGAATAATTAAACATAATATATATTCAAGTCAGGGTGAAAACATAGATCTCCTCGAATACTGATAATTTCTTTGAGGTAAAGCTTTTACAAAAACCTGTCTTTGTTCTAGCTTTTTAAAAATATATAGTAAAATACCATTATCTATAGTTTCCCAAACATACAATAGAATGCAGGAACTCAGATAAAAATTTTAACTGAAAGCAGGAAAACTCATTCTTTACTGGGAACCCACCCAAATGTAAGTAACCCACTCCTGCAATGACAAAATCAATCTATTATAACTTAGTCGCTCCTAATCTTCTTAGCCTTGTTATACTAGGGATTAATTTTCCAAACAATAAGCTCTGAGAGAAGCATTTAAACCACAGCAAATCCTTAGCTAGTTTTTATTCAAACAACACTTACAAATAGCCTACCTTTAAAAATTGATCATATTTTAGCCCATATTTGTTTTATTTCATTTTGTTACGCTTATTTGTAATTTATAGTAGGACATTTTAGGATATACTAATATGTCAAAAATGTTTATTATAGTGAATCAAATTAACAAATCTATTATTTGTTATAATCTCCTATGTACTAACTTTTAGAACAGAGAAACTAAAATGTGGTTATTTAAAAAGTATATGAGCAATAATACTAACTCTGTAGACAGGTCCATGCTGCATATTGTCACTCTGAATTATCTAGTCAAATATCCATATACCTATCTCCCTACTTAATAATTAGGAAGAACCAGGGGTTATACTAGGTTATGAGGAATGACAGAATATATTATATTACTGAAAATAAGTTCCTTATTGAGATCTCATATTTGGAAGTACTGTATTTTCCTCCACAAACAATTGGTGCTTATTCCCTCCGTCCAGGAGTCCATTCTCATCAGGAGAGAAGCAGAAAGAAGTATCAGTTTGGTTGGTGGATATTTCTATGAGCTACAAATTTAACCAAGGAACCTACTTTGTATGAATCCAGCTGATGTTTCTCTTTATAAGAAAACAGCATCTGTGTGAGAGTCACAAAAAACTTCCTAGAGAGGATTATTCAGAGTCCCAGGGTCCCTGCCATATATTTACTGCAATCCTCAGTGGAATTTGACCACATACTCACTTGCCAATTTGTCAATTCAAATTTTATCAGACTTTCATGTTTTGAGGTTAAGATTATTATTTCATTAGTTAGTATCTGATCAAAAAAAAAAAAAAAAAAAAAAAAAAAAAAAAACAGTCCCAGAATGCTAGTGTCCAGAGAAGTAATCAGTGCTAGAACAATGAGGTCTTATCTAGAAACTCTCTGAACTAAATGATGAAACCGTAATTTTTTAAAAGAAATACCCAATTCACAATTTCCTTCCTACACTGACTGCATTGACTTTAATGACATGTTCATAACACCCTTTCTACTTTAATGATAAATATCCCTGTATATCTTGCAAAAACTTTCTAAGTTGGTGGGTGATATCAAGCGCTCATGCCCTCAATCTCTTTCTCTCTTCTCTTTCTTATTTTCCATCCTAGCACATGATTCAATGCATACATCCTTTATCCTCAGAAACTATCATTTGATAATGAACTGTAGCTGAATTTTTCCTGTGCTCCACCTGGTCAGCAGCCACTCAGACCAAAGAAAACACACAGAGACTTATATTAATTGAAACTGCTTGGCCATTAGCTCAGGCTAACTATTGACTAGTTCTTACACTTAAATTCAGCCCATTTCTGTTGATCTATATGTCACCGTGTGTTCCATGGCTTTACCTCTGTGTCAATACATGCTGCTCCCTGGACTGTGGGCTGGCATCTACTGACTCAGCCTTCAACTTCCCATAATTCTTGTCTGTTTTTGGTTTTAGTAGACACAGGGGCAGATGTGTCCCACTGTCCAGAAAGTCTAAGTTTTCAAAACATTTTAGATGCCATATTCTGAGGTCTTTGATGTAGTTGAAGGTTACCTACCTAATTGAATTATATCTATGTATACCTAGAAAACTTAACATGACTACAAGTTTGACTATCATAGAAGACTAATTATTAATCTGTATTTCTTACTTATCCATTACAATTTAAATGAGCTGCACAAACATGAGTAGAAATATACATATAGTACAGCAAAATTAATTTTAAATTTATATCAATAGACTAAAATCCATAACATTGTAAAACATTTTTCTCCTTTTTTATTTATTATATTTGTGTTTTAATTTTATACATCAGCCATGGGTACGCATGTCCTTCCCCATCCCACCCCCGCCCACATCTTCCCCCAGCCCCTCCCCTTTCATTCCCATCTCCTCCAGGGCTAAGACTCCCCTGGGGATTCAATTCAACCTGGTGTATTCAGTACAGGTAGGTCCAGGCCCTCCTTCCAGGCTGAGCAAAGTGTCCCTGTGTAAGCCCAAGGTTCCAAACAGCCAGCTCATGCACTAAGGATAGGTCTGGGTCCCATTGCCTGGGTACATCACAAACAGTTCAAGCTATTCAATTGTATCAAAGAACCAGTTGGGGGCTCCACAGCTTTTGGTTCATAATTCATGTGTTTCCATTAATTTGGCTATTTGTCCCTGTGCTTTTCCAATCTTGCTCTCAACAATTCACACTCTTACAGTCCCTCCTCTTTCTCAACAATTGGACTCCTGGAGCTCCACCCGGGGCCTGGCCAAGGATCTCTGAATCCACTTCCATCAGGTATTGGATGAGAGTTCCAGCATAACAGTTTGGGTGTTTGGCCATCTAATCACCAGACTAGGTCAGATCAGGTTTTCTTTCCACCACTGCCAGTAGTCTACAGTGGATATATCATTGTGGATTTCTGGGGACCTCTCTAGTACTTTGCTTCTTCCTGTTTTCATGTCATCTTCATTTATCATGGTCTGTTATTCCTTGTTCTCCCTTTCTGTTCTTGATCCAGCTAGGATCTCCTCTTCCCCTAAGCTCTCTTTCCCTCAAAACTTGCCCTTTATTAGTCCCACTCTTGTCCAGGTTGTTCATGTAGATCTCATCCATTTCTCTGTCATTGGGTGATCCCAGTGTCTTTCCTAGGGTCCCGTTTTCTAGGTAGCCTCCCTGGAGTTGTATAGCATTCTAGTCATCTTTCTTTTACATCTAGTACCCTCCTATTAGTAAGTATATACCATGTTTGTCATTCTGAGTCTGGGTTACCTCACGCAGGATGATTTTTTTTCTAGATCCATCCATTTGCCTGCAAACCTCATGATGTCATTGTTTTTCTCTGCTGAGTAGCACTCCATTGTGTATATGTACCATATTTTTTTTATCCATTCTTCAGTTGAACAGCATCTAGGTTGTTTCCAGGTTCTGGCTATTACAAACAATGCTGATTATGAACATAGCTGAGCAAATGCCCTTGTGGTATGATTGAGCATTTCTTGGGTATATGCCCAAAAGTGCTACAGCTGGGTCTTGGGGGAGATGGAGTCCCAATTTTCTAAGGAAGTTCCATATTGTTTCCAAAGTGGCTGTACAAGCTTACACTCCCACCAACAGTGGAGGAGAGTTCCCCTTGCTCCATATCCTCTCCAGCGTAAGCTCTCTTCTGTGTTTTTGATCTTAGCCATTCTGAAAGGTGTAAGGTGGTATCTCAGAGTCGTTTTGATTTGCATTTCCTGGATAATTAGGGATGTTGAGCAATTCCTTAAATGTCTTTCAGCCATTTGAACTTCCTCTATTGAGAATTCTGTTTAGTTCTATAGCCCATTTCTTAATTGGACTGTTGGACATTTTGATGTCTAATTTCTTAAGTTCTTTATATATTCTGGATATCAGCCCTCTGTCAGATGTGGGGTTGGTGAAGACCTTTTCCCATTCTGTAGGTTGTCGCTTTGTCTAGCTGACCATGTCCTTTCCTCTACAAAAGCTTCTCAGTTTCAACAGGTCCCATTGATTGATTGTTTCTCTCAGTGTCTGTGCTACTGGTGTTATATTTAGAAAGTGATCTCTGGTGCCAGTGAGTTCAAGACTACTTCCTACTTTCTTTTCTATCGGGTTCAGAGTAACTGGATTTATGTTGAGGTCTTTGAACCACTTGGACTTAAGTTTTGTGCATGGTGACAGATATGGATCTATTTGGAGCCTTCTACACGTTGACATCCAGTTATGCCAGCACCATTTGTTGAAGATGCTTTCTTTTTCCATTGTACATTTTGGTTTCTTTGTCAAAAATTATATGTTCATAGGTGTGCAAGTTAATATCAGGGTCTTTGATTCAATTCCATTGGTCCACATGTTGGTTTTGATACCAGTACAGTAGCTCTATAATAGAACTTGAGGTTGGGGATCATGATGCCTCCAGAGGTTGTTTTATTGTACAGGATTCTTTTAGCTATCCTGGGTTTTTTGTTTTTCCATATGAAGTTGAGTATTATTCTTTCCAGGTCTGTGAAGAATTGTGTTGGTAATTTGATGTGGATTGTGTTGAATGTGCAGATTGCTTTTGGTAAGATCGCCATTTTTACTATGTTAATCCTGCCTATCCATGAGCATGGGAGATCTTTCTATTTTCTGACTTCTTTTTCAATTTCTTTTCTTCAGGGACTTAAAGTTCTTGTCATATAGGTCCTTCACATGCTTAGTTAGAGTAACCCCAAGTTATTTTATATCATTTGTGGCTATTGTAAAGGGTGATGCATCTCTGATTTCCTTCTCGGCCTGTTTGTCTATTGTATATAGGAGGGCTACTGACTTTTTTGAAACAAGTTGATCTTGTATCCTGCTATGTTGCTGAAGGTTTTTATTAGCTGTATCAGTTCCTTGGTTGAATTTTTGGGGTCACTCATGTATACTGTCATGTCATCTGCAAATAGGGAGAGCATGACTTCTTCCTTTCCAATGTGTATCCCCTTAATCTCCTTATGTTGTCTTGTAGCTCTCGCTAGAACTTCAAGTAATATATTGAATAAGTATGGGGAGAGGGGAGAGCCTTGCCTTGTTCCTGATTTTAGTGGTATTGCTTTGAGTTTCTCTCCATTTAATTTTATGTTGGCTGTTGGCTTGCTCTAGATTGCCTTTATTATGTTTAGGTATGTTCCCTGTATTCCTGATTGCTCCAAGACCTTTATCATGAAGGGGTGTTGGATTTTTCCAAATGCCTTTTCTGCATCTAGTGAGATAATCATGTGTTTTTTTTTTTCCCGTGTGTGTGTGTTTGTTTATATGGTGTATAACATTAACAGACTTTTGTATGTTGACCCACCCTTGCAACCCTGGGATGAAGCCTACTTGATCATGCTGGATAATTGTTTTGATGTGTTCTTGGTGTCTGTTTGCCAGTATTTTATTGACTATTTTTGCATCAATATTCATGAGGGAGATTGGTCTGTAGATCTCTTTCTTTGTTGCATCTTTGTTTGGTTTAGGAATCAGGGTAATTATAGCCTCATAGAAGGAGTTTGGTAATATTCCTTCTGCTTCTATTGTGTGGAACATTTTAAAGAGTATTGGTATTAAGTCTTCTTTGACTATCTGGTAGAAATCTGCACTGAAACCATCTGGTCCTGGGCTTTTTTTGGTTGGGAGACTTAATGACTGATTCTATTTCCTTAGGGGTTATTGAACTATTTAAATGGTTTATCTGGTCTTGATTTAAATTAGGTATGTGGTACCTATCCAGAAAAGTATCCATTTCTTTTAGATTTTCCAGTTTTGTGGAGTAGAGGTTTTTGAAGTATGACCTGATGATTCCTCATTGTCTGTTGTTATGTCCCCCTTTTCATTTCTAATTTTGTTAATTTGGATGCTCTCTCTCTGTCTTTTGGTTAGTTTGGATAAGGGCTTGTCTATTTTGTTGATCTTCTCAAAGAACCAACTCTTCGTTTCATTATATTTTTGTATTGTTCTTATTTCTATTGTATTGATTTCAGCTCTCAATTTGATAATTCCCTGGCATCTGTTCCTCCTGGGAGACTTTTCTTCTTCTTGTTCTAGAATTTTCAGGTGTGCTGTTAAGTCACTAGTGTGAGATTTCTCCAACTTCTTTATGTGGGCATTTAGTGCTATAATTTTCCCTCTTAGCACTACTTTGATAGTGTTCCATAAGTTTGGGTATGTGTCTATCTTTGAATTTGAGGTGTGTTTTTTGTATGTAGCAGAAAAATGGGTCCTGTTTTTGCATCCATTCTGTTAATCTGTGTCTTTTTATAGGTGAATTAAGTCCATTGATATTAAGGGATACTAACGACCAGTGATTGTTCATTCCTGTTATTATTTTTATTTTTTGTGGCACTTTGTGTATACTTCTCTTCTTTGGGGTTTCTGCTGTGGTGTTATCTATTGCCTGTGTTTTTGAGGGTCTATCTGACTTTCTTAGGTTGGAATTTTCCTTCTAGTGTTTTCTGTAGGGTTGGGTTTGTGGATAAGTATTGTTTAAATCTGGTTTTGTCTTGGAAGGTCTTGTTCACTCCATCTATGATGATTGAATGTTTTGCTGGGTATATTAGTCTAGGCTGGCATCCATGGTCTCTTAGTGTCTGCATTATATCTATCCAGGTCCTTCTAGCTTTCAAAATCTCCATTGAGAAATCGGGTGTTATTCTGATGGGTTTGCCTTTATAAGTCACTTGGCCTTTTTCCTTTACTGCCCTTAATATTCTTTCTTTATTTTGTACATTTAGTTGTTTAATTATTATGTGGCACAGGGAATTTTTGGGGGGGATATAGTCTGTTTGGTGTTCTATAGGCTTCTTGTATCTTCATAGGCATTTTCTTCTTTAAGTTGGGAAAGTTTTCTTCTATGATCTTGTTAAATATATTTTTCTGTGCCTTTGAGTTGGTTTTCTTCTTCTTCCTCTATCCCTATTATTCGTAGGTTTGGTCTTTTCATGGTGTCCCAAATTTCTTGGATATTTTGGGTCATGACTGTGTTGGTTTTAGTGTTTTCTTTGACTGATGAATCTATTTCTTCTAACGTATCTTCAACACCAGCGATCCTCTCTTCCAAATCTAGCATTCTGTTGGTTATACTTGCATCTGAAGTTCCTGTTTGTTTACTCAGATATTCTATTTCTAGCATTCCTTCTACTAGTGTCTTCTTCATTTTTTCTATTTCCCTCTTCAGGTCTTGGACTGTTTCCCTCGTCTGTTTCGTTGCTTTTTCATGATTTTCTTTCAGGAACTTATTGTTTTCTTCTGCTTTAATTGTCATTTCCTCTAGTTTTTTATAGCATTCTTCCCATTTTTTGTTTGTCTGTTCCTCCACTTTATTTTCCTTTTCTACTATATAAGGTTCTAGCCTCTTCATGATGTTATTTATAAGGTTGTTTTCTTCTGCTTCTTCCATTCTGTGATTTCAGGTCTAGCTGTTGGAGAAGGGCTCATTTCTTCCAGTGCTATATTGCTCTTTATTTTGTTGTATGTACTTCTGCTTTGATGTCTGCCCATCTCCTTGTGGATTTGTTCTTGGTCTTATCAGTGTACTTGGTCCAGACAGAGCTGACAGACTTAGGGAGCCTTTCTCTGGTCCAGATGGAAGCTCTGGGCTGGTTGGGAGCTCTGGTCCAGATGAGAGTGCTGGCCGGATAGGAGCTGGGGGCTGGACTCTGAGTCTCAGGAAGTCCCTTGGGTCTCCTTATCTTGTTCCAGAAGGGAGCTCCTCTTGTCCAGATGGGAGTTCTGGGACAGGATGGAATCTGGGGGCTGGTTTGTAAGTCTCCAGAAGTGGCTAGGGTCTCTCTGGTCCAGATGGGAGTTTCAGGGCAGATGGGAGCTGGGGGCTGTCTTAGTTATTTAGCGGGGCTTTTAACCTGCGTGGAACACATCCCAAACATGACAAATCCACAGAAGTGCTGTTTATTAATAGAGGATAGAGGATAGAGGTGACAGGCCTGTGTGAAGCACACAGGTGAGTGAGGAGAGAAGAGAAGAAGAGGAGGAGAGAGACCTGTGCAAAATGGCGCCAGCTTTTTAAAGAGTGGGCCGCACATGCATACAGGACCGCATGTGGCTACTCCACACATGCGCATAGATTACATGGCTGCAGGTGCTTTATGCAACCATGTAAAGCCATGGAGCCCTGCCACATAAGATGTTATGACCTGGAAATGGCTATTTTGAACTGGAAATAATTAGGCAGTCTGCCAGGCAAGCCCAACCATGTGGACATGTTGTAATTTTCTATCAGGCTGGTCTCTGAGTCTCAGGAAGTAGCTGGGGTCTCAGGCAGATGGGTGTGGGAGCAGGGTGTGGAGACTGCATGGTCTGTCTGCAGTTTTGGAAAAGTGGAGCCTTCCTGCAGGGCCCACCAAATGGCCGGAAACTGGGGCCAAGTTGAGCAGTTCTTCCTGGGATGGCTGGTGCCCAGGGGTGGGACCTAGAGGCCAGGGTCTCTCTGACTATATCCTCAGGCACTCACCTCTGGTCCAGATGGGAGTTCCAGGTCCCACTGTAAAACATTTTAAACAAGTTGTTACTCTTTATTGTATCATATCTAATGAACCATTAGTTATCATTCCTCTTGTAGCTATGCTAACATTGGCAATACTAGGCTAAGCCTTCATTTAAACTTCCTTTTGTGTTTTCAAGTTTCTTAGTAAGCATCATCTACAAAAGTCCAATCTACCTGCCTCAATACCAATCAAGAAAATACCACATAGACGTGTCTACATGTCAATTTGTTGGAAGCATTTTCTCAGTTGAGGCTCCCTCTTCTCAGACAACCATAATTTGCATCAATCTGACAAAAAAAACCCAAAAAAACCCTAACCAGCATACTCCCTGACTTGGAAAAATTAAAAAATTCAGTTATAAAAAATATACTATAGTATTTATTGAATATTATCACAAATTATTTATATGATTAAACTAGTAAATTTCCATAAAAATCTAAATATAAATAGAGTAGTTTTTAATAATATCCTCATTTAACAGAATGTGAGGTATGAAGGACAGAAGTACATGCTTCACTTATTAAATACACTTAAAGAATTTTAAATCCAGAAATCAAGCTTCAGAACTCATCTTCTCAGCCACTAAGACATGTGGTCATCTTGGAGCATAGGTTATCTACATGCATTTTAGAAAAAATGATGTGGTAGAGGCACAAACAAAGCAGTATAAACTGAGGTGTTTGGGTTAAAATATTTAAATGACTGATATGTTTGCAAACGAATGAATGATTTCTCAGATCCTCTTGGAGAAGGAAAGCATTTCTTCTGACAGGAACTATGCCTACCATACAATTCTTACTTGATGCTACACATTTTGTGGACATGGTATAAATCCTTAGTTATCATGTCTAAAGAAAGTTGTAAAAGAAAGAAAATGGATGCTTCAGACAGAACAGGCTTGTAACAGGAAAATCACTGTGCAATGATTTCCCCCTTTACCTCTCCGTGTGCTTTATTGATAGACTACTGCATTCACTGAGATTTCTATTACCCCATATGGGGATGTTGTTTAACAGATTTATTCAAGACCAATAAGAAGCCAATCTTTCAATTTTTTTTTCTTATTATTATTTACTTACTTGTTTTTGAATATAGACACACTAGTTCAATCAACTAGTCTCAGCAGGCCAAGAACTAACTGTGTGGCCTAGTTTGGCCTTGAATTCATGTCAATCTTTTTGCCCTAGCTACCCAAGTCCTAAACTCACAGGCACGAACCACCACACTTAACTCTCTAATTTATTGTGTAAACTAGGCAAGTAAAGAAGTTCATTCTTTTTCTCAGTAACTATTTCTTTCTTTCTCTTTCTTGATATACCCCTTTTATAATTCTCTATCCAATGCCATGCCACAAACACATACAACATATATGGGTAATAACAATCAATGCCTCAAAATCTTGAGTTTATAAAATGTAATGGTACCTATAATCATGAACAATATGACAATAAGTGGAATGGGAAGTATTAAAAGAGATGGGAGTCTGATTTAATAGGAGAAGTGAAGAATAATCTAGGTATATCATGAGGGAATAAGATCAAGTCACTAATCATTTGCTATAATTTGTGAATTGGGATGCCATGTATCAGAAAAGCTAGTGGACTTAACATAGAATATGTTCACATAAAGAGTCTTTATAAGGACAGTGAAATGCTCCTAGTTCCTTAGTCCAACTTTAGGAAAAGTACAATGGTATATTATAAAAGTCAGCCAATGAAGCAGAATATGGCCAGACTTGGAGAGAACATGAACAGGATGGGCACTTGAAGAACCTGATTTTAGACAGAGACATTGCAAAAGGACCTGCATATTTATTAGTGTGATTATTATTCATTGTCCACCCCTCATGATCCAGGGAGTCAGAAACAAAATTTACAGCCATATAGGCAAGAGATGATTCTTATTTCTTGAGAAGCTGAAGTATCCCAGGCTAGAATCTAGTAAAATTAGAAGTCTCCCAATTACAAACTATATCATGGGGCCAGATTACCACCCTCTGTCAATCCTAAATGTTAAGCTCATCTTTTAAAAAGACCTTCAATCAACTACTCAGTACCTCACTCTTAAGGATAAGGTGTAGTCAAAATCAGCAGATATTTAGGAAATGTATCTAACAAAGATTAAAATAAAAAGTGCTAATCATGTAGTAGAAACAGAGAAAGCAGAAACCATGTGGGGACTACTTCTTTGTGGGCAGCATAATTCCTGCTCTCCATGAATTTAAACAATACATTCAACCATGAAAAAGTACATGTTGTTAAAATACAAGAACAACCAGGGATAAATGAAAGCTTTGGGAAGCTCAAAATATAGCAATAAAAGTAAGACAATATTGTATAAATAAATTGTGATATATAATTTTCATTAGACACATAGATTTTTTTTAATAGAGATGCACAAAAAGTAAGATTTGTAGATTCATCTAATGAGTTCAATGTATCTGCAAAGTAGGTATTCCCAAAGGGCAAACTGGGGAGAAATATGAACAAAATTATGAGTCTGTGCTTTAATTTGCAATGTTATAATTAGAGAACAATTTCTACTTCACTTTGTATCTAGATATTGCTGTAAATTTTCAACATAGGCAGGGAAAAATGATGACCTTAAAAGCATCAATCTAGGAGATATAGAAAGAAGCAGGAACCATGATTGAATCGGATGTCGTAGTAATAGTTTTAGATAACAGATAACAGTAAACATACCTTAAAACTTTTATAAATAGAATTTTATAATTGAACAAAATACAAACTGTGGGAGAGTCTACTAAAGACACATGTATTTATTTATTTATTTATTTATGAATTAAAAGATCAAAGACACTCATTGCTTGAACACTTCTGACTAAGCTACAAGAAAATGGACTGAACTCTGCCACACTCACACTGAGGATGCCAGATTGCAGAGCTGGTTGATTCCAAATACTAATCTCATCCAAGAAAAGAAAAAGAAAAGAAAGGAAGGAAGGAAGGAAGGAAGAAAGAAAGAAAGAAAGAAAGAAAGGGAAAAAGGAAAAGAAAGCCCCCATAACCACAGCCACAGATAAAGCTTAGTGAGACAGCAGGCCATCATAGTGTCATAGTCTTCTAAGGGTACATTTGTCTTTTTTTTTTTTTAATGTAACAGCCAATTTTATTCACATCATCAGACAATTTATACTCTAAGGTTAAGAGACAGCATATTAATAAAGTGTCCAAAGGCAAGCCACAAGTGGCCAACAAGTCACATGTGGTAGACAAGCCACACATGGAAAAATCCTGTTTATCCATAGAGGCAGACTTTACTTAGTGTGGTGGTTTGAATGAGAATGGTCCTCCTAGGCTCCCCTATTTGAATCTGTGGTCCGCAGTTGGTGGAACTGTGTGGGAAGGATTAGGAGGTGTGGCTTGCTACAGCAGATATGTCATTGGGCGTGGACTTTGGGGTTTCAAAAGTCCAAGCCATCCCTAGTTAGTTCTCTCCCTCTCTGTCTCCAACTTGTGGATCAGGATGTAAGCTGTCAGCTCAAGGGTCATGTCTGCTTGTCTCCTACCATGCTCCCATCCATAATGGTCATGGACTAACCTTCTGGTAACTTGATCCCCCAGATTAAAGGCTTTCATTTTTAAGTTGTCTTGGTGATGGGGCTTTGCCATGACAATACAAAGGGAACTAAGACACTAAAAAAGTTTGTTACTTGCTAAACTAGTGAAATGTATAGTGCTCAACTTGGGTAGCACTTATGCTAATGAATAGTTAATTTTTTAAAACCTTAAAAATTTTTTGTTGTTGATTTCTGAGATTGCAATTTAATTACAGCATTTGTCTCTTGCATTTCCTCCCACAAACCCTTTCAAATACCCCTTCCTGCTTACCTTCAAACCCATGGCCTTTTTTCTCATTAATTGTTATTTCCTACATGAATATATAGGTTTGTGTGTGTGTATGTGTGTGTGTGTGTGTGTGTGTGTGTGCACGCATGCGTGTGTGTGTGTGTCTGTATATACACATACGTAATGCATACATACATATATATATATATATATATGTATATATATATATATATATATATATATATATATATATATATATATATATAGTTAATTTGGGGGGTTCATATTTTGGCACAAAGATTAAAATATCATCCACATAAACTTAGCAGCTATCAGAATGTATAATATATAAGCAACTTCCCCTCTTCTTTGTCCTCTTAGGATCAAAGGAAGATGTGGTTGCCCTGCAGTTAATTGAAGATCAGACCTGCACTCACAAAGACAAACTTTTTAAAATAGGGCATATGAACTTCAGATAAATGTTACTTAAGATTTTGGTATAAACTTCAATAACAAAAAGGGTTTTGTTTGAGAGGTAGTGTCCAAATGGAGTGATTATTAACAGTGAAAAAAAAGGCACTTGAAACTTCAAATTAGTATTTTTTTTTTAATGCTGCAAATGAGATCCTTGTTCAAGTTCATCAGTAGAAAAACATGAATGAACTAGGGAGTCAGAGGACAGAGCTCTGATCATTTTTTTTTAAATAGGGTTCTTGGAACATTTATCTGAATTAAGTACTTAAAACCCTTTCTTGACTTACATTGTTATTATTATTATTAGGCAAGAAACATATAATTTCAAAACATGAAGTCACTTAGGACAGTAACTGGGTAGGCAAACTTGTCCTGATTACTGGTCAAAGAAAATACTTTCAGTTATAAATGTGCTTCACTATGCCTAGATTTTCCCTCTCCAAACAATTGAGAACAAGAAGGTAGTTAGAATCGATATTTACAGTCAAACACTCCTAAGACTCTAAGGTGTATTGATGATGAATGATTATATTACTGTATTCTGGTTGCTTCTAGGTAATATCTTTTTTGGTAAAGTAGTTATTGCTGATGAGAAGTTATTTGTGGTTCTCATTCTGAGACTATCTTCTGTATGACTTTCATTTCAAAGCATGTTCATAGGAACTTTGTTAATCATAACTCAATATACTGCATTTCATTATGTTCAAGTGCCTTTGTACCCAGCCCATTTTAAATTTTGAAATAGAGCAAGATAAAAATAAAATAGTTCAAGATTCACCAAACTCCTAAAAGTAATACTGAATAAAAGAATTGTAAAACCAGGCGGTGGTGGCACACGCCTTTAATCCCAGCACTCGGGAGGCAGAGCCAGGTGGATCTCTGTGAGTATAAGGCCAGCCTGGGCTACCAAGTGAGGTCCAGGAAAAGGCGCAAAGCTGCACAGAGAAACCCTGTCTCGGGGAAAAAAAAAAAAAAAAGAATTGTAACTTTAGGCTGGAGAGATGGCTCAGCAGTTAAGAACACTGGCTGCTGTTCCAGAGGTGCTGAGTTCAATTCCCAGCAACCTCGTGGTGGCTCACAACCATCTATAGTGGGATCTGATGCCCTCTGCTGGTTTAAAGGCATACATGCAGATAGAACACTTGCATAGATAAAATAAGTAACTTTAGAAGAATGCATTATTGACTAATTTTAGATTAAATCTGACACCACTCCACTTTACAAATCTGACACTCCACTTTACAAATTCTGTGCACCAGCTGGCATACCAGTACACTGCTGAGGTCAATTAGAAGAATGAGAAAAATGAGAATGATCTCCCTGAAGACATTAAAGAACAAACAAAAGATAGTAGTGTGGAGATTCTGAGCTCTCAAGGAAATCGAGGTTGGATGCTGTTTCCCTCACTTAATATGTTAAGGGTCTGACCTTTGCTACCTTCAAATGTGACCTAATTTGGAAATAGGAACATTGCAATTTAATTAACTAAATTATGGTTTGTTTGTGTCCCTAACCTAATGTAACTGATATCATTCTAAAGAAAATTTAGAGAAAATGCAATAGAGAGAATACCATATGCAAATGATAGCAAATACTTGTGATGCTTTTATAAGCCAAAGAGGATCCAAGAGTATCAATACATCAGCAGAAGGAGAAATGCCAAGAATAGATCCTCCCCTCACAGATCTCAGACAGAATGGCCCTGCTGACAACTTGATCTTTAGACTACTATCCTCCAGGACCATAAGTGCACTTCAATAGTTTAAACTGGATGGTGGTACTTCCTGACACTGTATTATACCAGTTATAGCTAATTTATGAAGGTAGAAAAGTACCCTGTGGTGTTGTTTTACTTCAACACATTTTCTGAGCAATTAATGATGCAAAGTCAAAGAATAAATGCAGAGCACCAAATAATAAGTGAGAGATGGATCCAAGCTTTCTGCAATCACATAATGAGGGAGACAAAACTGAGAATTTGTTCTTCCCAACCAGCCAGATTTGAATGTCCAAAATTCAGGATAGATAGAAAAAAACACGGATATCTTCTGGCACCGCTGCCTTCAGGAAGTTTGGAGATTTATTTGTAAGTGAAACAAAAGAACAGGTGAACGAAGAACCATCTTGGATGAGACCTCATTAGAGTAGCTGACAATGTGTTAGGGATGAAGAGTGAACAGCTAAACAAACACAAAAACAGAACACAGAGGCAATGTTTGGGAAGCACTATGGGAAACAGGTTAAATGTCAGTTTACAAATATGCCAGATGTAAGATGAACAGGCAAATAGAAATTTCAGCTATAAGCAGAGCAAAAGACCTCACTGCAAGGTCTGATACCTTGAAATTAATGGAGGAAAAACTGGGGTTATACTTCAACATTTAGATATAGGTAAGTATTTTCTGGCTATGACTCTGGTAGCTCAGAGTATAAGACCAAGAATGTTCTTTTTTATTTATTAATTAAAATTTTCACAACCAAAACAGTTTCCTTTCCCTCTCTCTTCTCTTCCCACCCACCTCCACTCCCCCATCCACTCCTTTCTCTTCAGAAAAAGTGCAGTCCTCTCTGTAAATCAGCTAGAATTTCACAAAACCAAAATCTTCTGAACAGCAAAGAGAACTGTTAACTGAGTAAAGGAGCATCCCTCAGAATGTGACAAAATGTTTGTCAGTCATTTATCAGATAAAGGATAAGTAACTAGACTAACTAGGAACCTAGAATACTAAATTCAAAGAAACTAAATAAGCCAGTATTTTTAAATGGGCTGTGTATTTAAAGAAACAGTTTTCCAAAAAAAGAATTGCAAAAGGCTAGGAAATACTTTTTATAAAATTCAACACCTTGACCATCATGGAAATACAGATTAAATCAACTCTAAGATTTCATCTCCTCATAAGAAAGGTCGTGTTCAGGAATACAAAAGACAAGTGCTGACCAGTCTGTGTGGAAATGGAACCCTTGTACACTGCTGATAGGGATTCTAAACAAGTGCAGCCACTTAGGAGAACATTCTGGAGACTCCATAAACAACTCAAAGTGGATATTCCATATGATCTAGCCATATAAGTCCTGGGTACAGGCCCTAAATCAGTATGGCAATATCTCAGAAAATTGGTAATGAATTGACCTACCTCAAGACCCAGCAATACCACTCCTAGGCATATACCCAAAAGATGCTCAACCACACCACAAGGACATTTGCTCAACTATATTCATAGCAGCATTATTCATAATAACCAGAACCTGGAAGCAACCTAGATGCCCTTCAACTGAAGAGTGGATAAAGAAATGTGGTATATATACACAATGGAGTATTACCCAGAGGTTAAAAAAAATGTCATCATGGTCATCATGAAATTTGTAGGCAAATGGATGAAACAAGAAAAAATATCAACCTGAGTGAGGTAACCCAGACCCAGAAAGAAAAACACCGTATGTACTCACTCATAAGTGAGTATTAGACACAAAGCAAAGGATAACCAGGCTACAATCCACAACCCCAGAGAAGCTAGGTAAAGAGGAGGACACTGAGAGGGACACATAGGGCTCACCCCAGGAAGGGGAAAGGGTTAAGATGTCCTTGGTAAACTGAGAGTGGGGAATAGAGGTGAGGTGAGGGGAGGTGGGAACATGAGGGCTTGAAATGGCTCGAGATTGGGGAGAGACAGGAGGGAAAGCAATGAAAGAAATATCTTGACAGAGTGAACCATTAAGGGAATGGGGAGAAATTTGTAGCTAGGAAAACCCCCAGGAACTCACAAGATTGTCCCCAGCTAAAACTCATAGCAATGGTAGAGAGGGTGCTTGAATTAGCCTTCCCCTGTACTCAGATTGGTGTCTACTCTAATTGTCATCATAGAACCTACATCCAGTGACTGATGGAAGCAGATGCAAAGATCCACAGCCAAGAACTTGGCCAAGATCCTGAAATTCATTTGAAGAGAGGGAGGAAGGATTATAGGAGCAAGGGAAGTCAGGATCATGATGGGAAAAACCACAGAAATAGCTGACCCAAGCTAGTGGAGGCTGATGGACTCTGGATTGACAGCTGGAGAGCCTGCATGGGACTGAACTAGGCCCTCTGAATGTGAATGTGGCTTGATGTGTTTATGGGTCCCCTGGCAATGGGACCAGGACTTATCCAGGGTACAGGAACTGACTTTTTAGAGCCCATTCCCTATGGTACAATGCTTTACTCAGCCCTGATGCAGGGGGGATGGGCAAGGACCAGTCCCAACTTGTTATGATAGCCTGTGGTGACTACCCAAGGGAGGCCTTACACTCTGAGGAGGGGATAGGGGTAGGATAGGGTAGGTGAAGGGGGAGCTGGAGGAAGAGAGGGAGGGAGAGCAGGGGTTGATATGTAAAAGGAAAGAAAATTATTTTAAAATAAAAATATATATATTAAAAGTAAGAAATCTCTATCCCACTGCAGATAAGTTCGTTACAGTTGTAGTCATTATAGGTAGGAAATAGAATCAGCCTAAGCAGCTTAGTTAGATATTGATCAATAGATGGATGGATGATAATGTACTTATAGAATATATAATGGAATTTATACAGATGTGAAGTAAAATATAATTATGAAATCTACAAGAAAGTGGACAGAACTGGAAAAAAATTGACTGAAACAACCAGGACCCAGACAGGAAAATGCCTGGCATGCATTATCCCCTTGTATTCAGTCTCTCGCCTCATCACTTTTTTTTTTTTTTTTTTTTTGTGCTTTCCTTGCACAGGAGAAAGCATTCTACATTGGTTAAATGCAGGCCGATAGAAGGTATATTCAAGGTGGAAAGGACCAAACAGGGAGATTATTTGGGGATTGAGAATACAAGTGAATGAAGGGAAAAGCCAAACAAATTGAAGAGGATATGAGAAAACCACTCAGGGTCCTATGATGTTGTCACTCAAATTAAAAGCACAAAAGAAAGATTGAAGGCACATACCCAGCAAGACTAGAAAATTCAGGTCCTAGGAGTAAGGGGTCATTAAAGAAATACCCAGGCTTCAGTGTGGGACACTACTATAAAAATCATTGGTCAAATAGATCCCAGAGGACTCCAAACAATGAAAGCTCTTATGTATCTCCTGGTAGATATCATATCATAAATGCAAGACACAGAAAACAAATATGAATTAGGCTAAAAGTTTCCATCCTCTGGCTGTCTCTCATATTGCCAGATGTTGCTATGATTGCTACTGTGGGTTAAAGATATTGATGACCTAGTCCAGAGGTGAACTCCACGAACTGTAATGCTAAACCACCAAGATGCTCCCACTGATAGATATATTTAAGGCCTGGCTAATGTGGGAATAAAAAATTGCTTCTTACTTGTGTTTTGGACCTGTTCTCTTAAGAAGGAATCCATGCCTAAGACTGCACACCCAATCCTCAAATCCATGACTGAGGTCTAGGTTGAGAAGTGGCTGAGATGACTGACTAGCTGAAATGACTATATGAAATATCTATACACACAGACAAAGGCTACTCAGCCTTAAACAGAGAGGCCTCTTCATACAGTGAACAAAGTTAAATGAAGGAAATCATAAATACACACGATGCTGAGAATAGAGTTGAGGGTTTGGCCCTAGATCAGATATTTATACCACACCATTTTGGCTCAGGGGACATTACAGAGGAGAAGACAAAAAGAACAGAAATGACAGAGGGTAGTGAGAGGGTCTGCAAAAATGTCATTTTTCTAAGCAGGTAATAGACATGGCAATCACAGATTCACAGCAACAATGTATACTGACTCTGAATCCACAAAAGTTAGCCTCTCCTAAAATGGAGCATCTACATACTCTCAGGCACACATACACACACAGACACACACACACAGACACACACACACACACAGACACACACACAGACACACACATACACACACACACACACACACACACACACACACACACACACATACACGCATGCATGTCAGATCAGATACATAAAAAGGAACCTTTACAAAGAATCAGTGGAAACAAAGTTTCAGTATTAGAAAATCATTAGTAGCATCCACCCTCGGAGCAGATGTAAGAAAATTTAGTATGTTTTCCTTTTTATTGTAATCATTGGTGCCAGTGGTTCAGATATAATATTGCTTCATATTGTGCTTAGTATGTCTATGATTCTATCTCATTTCAAATTAAGTACCTTTATCATTCTTTTTATTCCTTAATTTGTTTAATAGTGATCTATTTTACCCTTCTGAAGTTATATGTTACAATTTTTACATAAATAGTTCTATTTTAATTATTTCATTTACAATTTCATACACAAGTGAAATGAGCCTCAAAATTTACCAACTTTACCCATTTTATTTATTTTTGTATGTTATTATCCTCCAGTGGGTAAAGAAATTGATTAAAAAGAAAATAATAAAACAGGGTGTCTAGATTCTTTTTGATCAGTTTGGAAAATAGAAAGTCTATTTATCAAATACCAAGAACTGAATGTTTGACTTCACAGAATTTTGTGATGTATATAAAAGACATGTGTTTAAAGGGATATGGCTTCACATGCCTGTAATTCAGTATTTAGAAGGTAGAGGCAATAAGTTCTATGTGTTTGAGGACAGCCCAAGCTACAAAGCTCTCTCTCTCTCTCTCTCTCTCTCTCTCTCTCTCTCTCTCTCTCTCCACACACACACACACACACACACACACACACACACACACACATGCCTAAGGAGATGTCTCAGTTGGCCAAGTTCTCACTTCACAAGCATGAAAACCCATGTTTGATCCCTAGAACCCATGTTAAAAAGCACATGCTGGTGGCACAGTCTTGTAATCCTAACACTGGGAATGCAGAGACAAGAGGGACCCTGGAATTTGCTGGCCAGTCTATCTAGCCTAATTAGCCAGGCCAGAAAAAGATCCTGTCTCAAGAAAACTTCCATGGAATGATGTGTAAGGCTGTCCTCTCAACTGGATGTGTAACATAGGTGTACACCCCTCACACATATTCAGCCATATACATGTGTAACAAGGACTATGGGGGTCCAGCCCCTTGATAGTCCCCTCCCAGGGTCCAGGAAGAATCTACAACCAGTTGATAAATTAATCTTTGATGATAGGAAATGAATCCACTTACACGAAACTCCTTAGTCCATACACTTGATTATTTTGTGTCAATTCTCGCTCTACACAGCTTCTATTCTGCTCTTGTGCCTACCCCTTTCTTGCCTGATTTCTCTCTACATTTATCTGCTGTCCTTTCTAAGTTCTATCTTAATTCTCTCATATTACTTCTGCCTCATCTAGATTCTCATCCATCTAGTTCTTTCCCATTTTAGCTCTTCTCTCATCTCCTCCTTTCTCACTTCAACTTCCATCCTGACCCTCAGTTCTCTAGTCAAAAATCCTCTCCAGCCAAACTCCTCAATATCCTCTCCTCATTCTCCTTATACCTCAGATCCACTCAGCCTCTAAGGTGTTCAGTTATAAACCCAAGCCCTAGATCCTCTGGCAGAGCAAGGTCACCAGGCTTCAATTCTTACCTGTCAAAAATGCAGGTAAGGATTTTCAGGCAGTGTTTGTCAGGCTTTCTTTTACAACCCAAATGAATGCTAATGATCAATTAGTCAAGAAGGGAATTGATGTGCTCAATCTACATTCCTAGAAGTGACTAGGTAAGAAATTAGGAGTCTATAAGTAAGGCTGTAAGGAAGGAGGGTCTTGACCTTTAGAAAAGTGCTTGACTTTTCTAAGTAGTAGCTTTTGTGATAGTAGATGAATTCCATTACATTTTCCTGCAGCTAGTAGCACATATGAACATGCACACATATAAACAGGTTTTCTTATATATAAGTATATTTGTTTTCGTTGTTGAGTTTTTTTGTTTGTTTGGTTTCGGTTTTTTGTTTGTTTGTTTGTTTTATTGAGGCAGGGTTTCTCTGTGTAGTTTTGTTACCTATCCTGGACCTCACTCTGTAGACCAGGCTGGCCTCTAACTCACAGAGATCCGCCTGGCTCTGCCTCCCAAGTGTTGGGATTAAAGGTGTGTGACACCACTGCCCAGCTATACTTTATTTTCTAGGGAATGGCCTGAAGTTCAATCATTTGAATTAGTAAAGTTAATTTCTTTTCAAGAATTACTCCAATTGTGTGTGTGTGTGTGTGTGTGTGTGTGTGTGTGTGTACACATTTACTGGATAACCAGTACATGCATATACAATAAATATACAATAGGCGATGGAATAAACACTAAACAATATTTACCCAGGTTTAAAATAATTCTAAAATATCTTATAAATAGACAAAGAAGAAAAATATCTGAAAGGGAAGAGTAGAAAATAATTTCCAATACCAGGTGATTTAATTTCACTTAGGTCTAAATTAAGATAATAACTGTAGGAAACATAACAAAATCAGCTACACATTATTACAATAAGGACTTACTTGTTAGTCTGAGTGGGACTGCCAGCTCCTTTTACTCATCATTGTACTTTCCTGTTCATTCTTAGGCAAATTTGCTCCTGAGTGTCTCATTCTTATTGGCAACTTTTAGTTACTTGAAACTAGACAACTTTACCATGATTGAGAATTGAGGTTGATGCTTCTTCAATTACTAATCCAAACCGTGGCTACACAGATGTACTTAACTACCTGCACTTCCAAGTTGAAACTGACCACCTGTGTATATCTCCAAACTAGTTGATTCTTCTTCTAACACAATGTTAAGGCATAGTCATTTTTTCCAAGTCCCTTATATAGTCTAGTGTGGTGATATTGTGTTCCCCAAAATATTATGCACCCTAATAAACTTATCTGGGGTCAGAGAACAGAATAGCCACTAGATACAGAGGCCAGAAAATGGTGGCACACACACCTTTAATCCTATCACTTGGGAGGCAGAGGTCCATCAGGATCTCTGTGAGTTTAAAGTCACACTGGAAACAGTCAGGCATGGTGACTTGCACCTTTAATCCTAGGAAGTTATTGCAGAAAGCAAAAAGGTATATAAGGCATGAGGACCAGGAACTAGACAGAGCTGGTTAAGCTTTTAGGGGTTTGAGCAACAGTTCAGCTGAGATTCATTCTGGATGAGGACTCAGAGGTTTCCAGTCTGAGGAAAGAGGATCAGCTGAGGAATTGGCAAGGTGAGGAAGCTGTGGCTTGTTCTGCATCCCTGATCTCCCAGCATTCCACTCCACTACCTAGTTCCAGGTTTGTTTTTATTGATAAGACCCTTTAGGATTCATGATACAGTCTAGCACTGTTTCATATAGAGGAGCACTGTTTTATAAGAGATTTACCTACATCTAAATGTTAACCCTGATGGTTAGAGATGGAAGAATATTTTAATAATGAAGAACATTTTAGAATTCTTTATTTAATTCTAAAGCTATCTTTTATCAAGTATTTCTAAAAGTACACACAACATTCCGTAACATGAGGATTTAATAGTTACTTATACATGAAAAATAAATTCCTCAGTTTGATATGAAAGCCTCAAGAGTTAAGATGAATAAACAAGTTTTATATATATATGGAAAGATATCCTCTAAGGAGAAAATGATCATAGAGAAATTAAAGGAGGTAGTAGTTCCAATAGTAAGGGCAAAAACCATGAGTGAAATCAGTCCCCAACTGATTTTGCCTAGTTACATTCACAGAATTCACGAACACAATTAATAAGAATTATTCCGTCTTCAAAAATCTACCGAAGTTGAATATTTTGTGACTTAAGCGTTCATTTTTTTAGAGTAATTATAATGATGACACTGAGGGCAATGGTTACTGAGAAAAACAACCATTAGAACAGAGCAGTGAAACAGAAAAAAAAAAATACACAAATCTTGAGAGGAAGCTAGAAGGAGAAACGATGGCTAACACTTTAATCTGTTTAGTCTTACTTCTTTGTTCTGTCAAAATATTTTTATGGGTCAGGACAAAGCATGGTAAAGATACAGACAAACACAGTCCTGAGTTCTCTTTAAAAGGTGGGATGGTAGACAGCTTAGTTTGGCCCACGTCCCATAATATGCCATACAATTAGCAGGCCTTTGCTCCAGGGAGCAAAGGTCCTGCTCTCCCCTTTGAAGGCCTGAAGATTGCAGCATCTGTAATAGGCCATGAATGCTAATTCTCCCTTCTCTTGGAAACTCAGGACCAATCTGTACAGTTTCTCTCTGTAACTGCATTAATGAGAGATTCCTTATTCCATGGAAACCATCCAGAGGTGCTGTCAAAGAACAACTGCCTTGAGATTTCAGGGTCTTCAGTTCAAATGTCTGCAGAGGAAAGATCTGCCCTCACTTGTTGCAAGACATTCCTAGAAAACACCAGTCCTCTCCATCTCTAGAATTGTAGAAACACATGGAGTTTAAAATATTGTTACTTTACTCAGTCTCAAACGTTTTTAGAAAAGGTTTCTGGAGTTACCTTCTTTTTTGTTATAAAAAGTAGCACAGGTAGGGATAACTGAAAGCATAATTAAACAGGAGGCACAGACAGAGACAAAGCTCTTAGACAGGCATATTCTAAAGTACACAATCTGGGGACTTCATTCCAGAATGTATGCTCTGTCACTTATTGTCCCAATCCACACATTTGGTAACAGGTAAGCTGTTCAGTATTCTAAGGTTCCAGTCGGGGGAAATACAGGTAATGCCTGCAGTCCTCCACATACTCCTGCACCATGTCCAGGCTATTGTGCTCCATTTCTGCCTCAGTTTTCTAATTAGAAAAGCTCGGGGTACAGTTGAAATGCTCAAAAAAGGACCATAACCTTGTATTTGGTAGTTCCATATCACATGGCACGCTGTGGCCTATGACTGCTTGGGGCTGTTTTTTAATGAGCACTATTGGCTCCATAACATTCTCATTTACCTGACATATTTTTCTTAAGGTTCACTGGATTTGGGGCTCTTTCAACTCAGTTATCCTTACATAATAATAAGATCTGAAGATAGTTTTCTGTATTTAGTTCTAAAGGCACTCATTCTCTACTCTCAAATACCTATAAATTTTTTACAACTTCATATGTCAGGACTGTATTTATATCATTTCTCCTCTTCTCCCTCTGAACTACTTCTGTGACCCTCACTTTCTCTCAAATCCATAACCTCTTCTTCTATTGTGCACGAGCACACATACACATACATATATATATATACACATACATACATACATACACACACACTTTGCTGACTCCATTTCATGCTGCTCCTCTGAACATGTGTTTAGGGCTAATCATTTGTGATTAGATAACCTCCTAGTGCTTCTGGAGAAAACTGAGTCTTCCTTTCTCAGCAGTCATTTGTTATCTGTAACTCTTCATCTAGGGGTGAGGCCTTAGGATATTTATTCCATCTACATTGACATGTCAGATATTCCACAGATCTGCAACTACTCAAAATGCAGAGATTATGTCACCATAGAGTGTCCATCCCTAAATGGCACATCTGCCTCAGGTTCTGGGAACATTGCAGAAGAGGTGGAAGAAAGATTGTTAAAGCCAGGGGATCAAGACATCTGCTGTGAGATAGTGTCTTCTAGACATGGAAGGAATTATGTAACCATGAAATTTCAACCTGCATAATGACCACAATAGTAGGCATGTCTGCTATTAAAAAAAAAAAAAAAAGATTTCTTTGATGGGAATGAGAACTTACCCATCTCTCAGTATAAGAAAACAGAATGTTAGATGGTGTCAAAACTGCTGTTCAGCCTGACGATTGCGTGAAGTTCATGGGTGATGGCAGTTGAGGATCTAGAGATTGAAATTATTCTACTTCTAGAAATCAAATTAGTATGGTTACTGTAATTGTCACAATTCAACCAAAATGGAGATTTATTTTGCTTTTTGTTTGGGGGTTTTATTTTGTTTTGTGTTTACAAGGTGGTGTCCTTGCTAAAAGAGAGAAAGTCAAGATAGCAATTGGTCATATAAGGTGCAGAGGATAATTGCAACCCTGCTGAGAGTATGATAAACACAAATCTGAAACCAGAGCTTCAAGTATTTCCTTCTGGCCTCTTGTCAGGACAGAATCAAGAACATTTCAAGCTCCTGATTAAGAACCCAAAAACAGACTAAGCAGACAAATTTCTCTCTCCTATTCTCATCACTACCTTCATGAAATCTCTTCTAGTTTTTTCAGACTAGTTGTCATATTCCATGAATCATTTCCCACAAGAAAAACAGTACATTTGCCTTCATGAGAATTGTTTCAGTCACATCTTTATGCTGATTTGTCCCTAACTTTACTTCACTTATTTGTTTTTGTCTTTGTTTTGTTTGCTTGTTTGTTTTTTTTGAGATAGGGTTTCTCTGCATAGCTTTGCGCCTTTCCTGGAACTCACTCTGCAGCCAAGACTGACCTTCAACTCACCGAGATCCACCTGGCTCTGCCTCCCTAGTGCCTGGGATTAAAGGTGTGGGCCACCTCCGCCGCTGCCGCCTCCGCCGCTGCCGCCTCCGCCGCCACCACCAGCACCCAGCATACTTCAGTTATTTGGAGATACTGCCATGCTATTTTTGAAAATAACTATTCTTCTACATTCCTTACTGCCTACCCTGCATATAAGAGGTGTTGATAAACTCTTCACTTGTTTCCCTTCAATGCATCGTTATCTTGTTTTATATTGTCACTAGAAAGTAATTCACATGGCCTGTTCATTTCTTCATGCTACAACATTTTCCTAGGACACTTTCTCCCTATCTTGTCTCTGTGTCATTCTCTTAGTGCTGTCACAGAACCTTCAGAACCTTTGCTGTCAACTTCCATTTATTCATGTTTTCTTATGTATGATCTGTTCCATGTTCTTCATCCTAGACTAGATTATAAACAAAAGAGTAAGACATATCCCTTGATTCAAACAGTTGGAATTATTGTAGGAAATATCAATATGAAAATAAATGTTGTAATAAAAATTGTAAAGTTTTGTGACTGTAAGGACCGTCTGTAAAGACTCTGTATTGGCTTCTCTTGGGCATAACTCATTTCCATGCTTGGTCAATAATAGGCTATCAGTTTAGATCTTTCACCTTAAGTTGGGATAACCAGTTACTAATCTACTGGAGAATTTCTCATGGGGTCAGCTATCAATGTTAAATGATGATTTTTCCCTCTTGGTTTAACTTGATCACATTTCCCCATGGGTTTTAAAACAAAGAACACTCCACAGTATTAATTTAGTGTGAGATGAAAAATACTCATACTCAGAGAGAGTAAGTGTAGAAAGCAGGTATCACAGAGCAGAAGGTCGGGGTCATAGAGCAAGGAAAAGAGATGCTGGCCAGAGTACAAAACTGTGTTGTAAGGTCAATGACTTCTGTTGAAGAGAGTGTCATGCAGGGCCCATGGTAAGTCATGACTTAGTCATGTATCACTTATGAGCTCTCTTTTGAAGTCTACAGTTGGGCTCAGGAAGCATGTAAAACAGGTTTGGACTCCTTATTAATTTGATCTACAATATACTAAAAAAAATCAATCTCACTGGGTGGTGATGGTGAATGCCTTTAATCCCAGCACTCAGGAGGCAGAGGCAGGTGGATCTCTGAGTTTAAGGCCAGCCTGGTTTACAGAGTTTCAGGACATCCAGGGCTACACAGAGTAACCCTTTCTCAAAGATGACAACAACAACGACAACAACAACAGAAAACTAATCCTAACAGAATGCTTCAATTCACTCTCCATCCAATTGCCACTGTAAGAGCCACAGGAGCCCACTAGGCAGGACAGCAGTGCTTCATCTCTTAGAGCCTCACCCACTCTTGGAGATTCTTTCTTATTTTTCTGTAGTAAATCTAAGATTGCTCTTTTCACTTCTTGTTTATATCTCTTGTTATTTATTCTTCTTCTAGAAGATGATCATGGCAAGCAGGACCAAGAGACGCTCAGGATAAAGCAGGGATTAGCTTAAGTAGCTAATTCTTCTCCATAAGCATCCTGTATAGTGAGGCCTTAATTGTCTACCGCACCATCCCATTTATTGCTACTATTCGGATGCGACCAAGCAATTTGAGTCCTTCTCGGTCGAGGAGTCCCCTAGAATCCCCCCACTATCGACATCATTCTAGAGACATGCTAGTACATTGTCCACTTTCCCCAACACACAAGCCAGTGCAGATCTGCTGCACACGTCAGACTTAGGCCTTGCTCCCTCTGACTCTCATTGGAAAACTGGACCCGTACTTCGTTGAAAGGATCTGGCCTGTTCAATCCCTCCTCGGTGCAATATGCCAGCAATATGGGTCGACTCACCCTTTCGAACCTGGCACGTAGAGATATATCGTGGTTCTCATCTGTAAAGAGTTTATACCTTCCAAGTTGGGAGCATACTGAACAGTCGAGAGATGCTAAGAGTCTGTGCGCAACTTTGAAGATCTCTTTCTCTGCCCCCTGCACGCTTAACCTTCTTCTTCTGTTAGATGTGGATGTTATTTAGGAGCAACACTCGGAACTTATCCAGATCAATGAAAACTCCTGTGCATCTCGTTATGGAACTCTTATAGGTGGCGCGTCATTCATAGGTTCATTTCAATCACCAAAATTATAAATTCAGGCAACAACCTTTTCCTCCAACCTATCACCGCGAGAAAAAACCCTTCACCCCATAACTGCCAGATCTGGGCGAGCTCGCACAGAAACCGTCCATATTGTTCATGCATCTATTGCTTCACAGTAGAAAGTATTCTAATTTCACAGGTTATTCGTACGAGCTGTGAGGCACAATGGTTTCTTAGCTCATGTTACATACTCATTTGCATGTTCACGACGTAAGCCTCTCCATTTAGGAGCTGATCATCCAATTTCTCTATTGGTCCTCAATTTTTGTAATACGATAGAGTTTGACAAATGTGACTTCTCCGAATATTCGTTTAGCTCATTTTTGTAGAGTGAATGAAGCGCATAAAATGCTTCTGCGCGGACCCTGATCAAATTCAATGATATATTGATTCCACGATGCATAGTGTTGGTGTAATGTAGTTGCCAAAAGCCTTAATGGTTTAGGGAGGTATGGTCTAGGATGTATGAAGACATATTCTGTGGTCTCTGAGTTGCACCATAAGGATTATATTAATGCTTATGAGGAGCATAGACGTAACCGAAGAGTTCCATAAGAAGAAAAGTTTTTTCATGGCTAGCTGAAAAGTAGACTGTATAAGAGGATCTATTTAGCTCATAATATGTGAAAGACCGGGACAATTCCAAATTCAGGCAAGCACAAGAGAGTTTGAGAGAGCATAGATTCATCGACCACTAATTGGTCATGAATGCACTTCAGAGCCAGTCACTCCGCATTGCATGTCTGAGAATACATATCACAACACCAGCTTTCGGTTAACCTCCCTATCAGGTGTCTTCCTGCCCCCTCAGAAAACTTCGTGAATTTCTCCACTCTTTCCTCACATATATCTTGTGTTCTATTAAACACATTATTCCTATGTACTTTCCATTCTCTTTGTCGCCCCTACAAAATTATTAAGTTTCTAACATAGGATGTATAGGACTGTGATTGGCCCATCATGCTACTTAGCAAAACATTCAATCCTAAGCCAATCAGTGAGCATGAGTCCTGGAGTACTAAACCCTGCAAGCGATCTCATGAGTTAGAAGGAAGGGAAGTCATTAGAATGTCTCACTTCTATCCCTCTTGCTTATATGCCGCGTTAGCACTCAAATGCGTCTATTTTTTTAGACCGTGCCTTGTGATGGCCTCAAAGTGCAGCGTACCACATGGAATCTTGGCGGCACAAGGCTCCCTGATCTCCCCCAGTTTGCTTTCTGAACAAAGGTCTTACGACTCATGCCTGTCTTACCCTCAATTTATTAAACTGTGTTTCTCCTTTTATCTTCTTTCTGAGACTGCTATTCCCTCATAGACTTACTTGAGTGAGAAATGTACGGTGGCCTTATCTTGCGGGGGCTGCTGAACGGGCCATCCGTCTTGTTCCTTCCTCTCCTGGTTTATGTCAAACAAGAGATAGCATAGATCATCGTGCCTCCAAGAAGAACGCCATATCTTACCAACACTTAATGAAGAGTTAGCTAGTTATAGTCCGTGACAAATCCAAAGGCTGTTTAGGGGTCTCTGACAGCCCCAGACACATTAGCCCACTATCATTGCAGCAATCGGTCTCCCTTACAACTTCCTTCTAAGAGCCACTTATTACCTGACATAAATCCTTGCAAACACACAACTTACGTGAAAGCACAAATCTGAGGAAGGTAACACATCTATTGCACTCAGCTTCACTGCTAGTCTTGCTTTCCACGTCGTAGACAGATTTCGACGCAAGGTCGAACGCATAATGACGAATGTATGATGCGGACCAGCACACAGCCTGTTCGCTATCATGATGCATCTCGGAGGTCTCTCTGAACAGTCTGTCCTCGCGTGAGCGACCTCCTTGCGATCAATAGGAGAGACACGATCAATCAATAATGAGACGACCTAAAGCTGGTATTGTTTACGCACATTTCTGTCTTCTTTGGGTGTCACGGATGACCCCGCCCAGTGCAGAAACAACCCTTTTCTCCTCGTATCCCCCATTTCACCACCCTTTACGTATAGCACCCCTGGCGGTTCTCACACACCACCGTACTCATTGTCTGGGGACACCTGCTATAGCCTACATCACCAGATGTGTTATAGTGTTGCCACGACCACCAGAGTGGGTAGAAAAACTATCACATGCAAATAAGGCAGCAGCCTTAATTTGTGCTACTTGTGGTGGTGCTCAAGCAGGTTCCCCTAGTTGAGTGCACTCAGGTGAAATATTATGAGTCCTTGTCCAATCTCCCTCTTCCACAACCCTTTTTCCCTTCTTCTCACCTGTACCACTATTGGCTGCATATAAGTCTTAGGTCTGTGACGGCACTCAATGTTTGTCTCTGACCTTCTTGGCTGAAGTGGCAACCAGTGTGGTCGTGGACGGGCTTTGCAGCTCTCAGTTGGAGTCGGGAGACTCGCAGGAGTGGAATGCGCCGAGGGCTTGACCAGGAAGAGCGGGCTGCATATGGTGCACCTTTGGAATATGAGGAACTTAGGAATGAGATGCAATCACTTGCTTATATATGTATGAACCCTACGCGCTATTGCTCACTGGCATGCTATCTCACAAGGTCTGCGTACACACAACACCCTATCTAATAGTGGTATCAAACCCTTCTAGTTCCCAGGTAAACATAGTTATAGTGTCGTGCTCCTTAGCTCTATTCCCACCAGTACAAGGTTCCATATTGTAAAGCGTATGTTCCTCTTTCTACAGAATCTCATGCCACTCAACCGACATCTCACCGGCGCAAGATGGGCTAACTTTCACCACTAACCAATTCTGTAATTTTCCTACAATTTGATTTGAATATTAAAATCAACCTGGAGAGGAGTTCTGGCATCAACATTTAACAAGCTAGAGACATGTGGAAATGGAGAAGATGCATTTGAGGAGAAGTATGTACACAGCATGCAGATGAGAGAGACCCAGGCGGAGCCTGACAGGGTTTCTAATTTAGTTTTGCAGAGAGCTAGACACTTGTCTCTCATTTTCAATCACTCCTCTGTTTGTAGAACCCTTCGATGGGCTGTCATGACAGCAAAATTATAGGCAATTAAATTTGGAGGTCTAATCTTTCCTATGATTTCAGCTTCAGAAAAATAAAATGGGAGAGAACTTAGATTCAACATCACAAACGAAAGAGTATTGTTTCAAAGGATCAAAAGCTTTTTCTTTTCCAGAATCGAAGGACCCAACCTTTAGCATCAATCATGAGAAGCAGATCTTTTCAGCTTGGGCATTTGTGACAGAGAAAATGATTTAATCTATCTGCTACTATAGGCTTGCTCTAAGATATAAAGATAGAGACATTTGGCAGCAGCTACTAACCCACCTGCAGAGAAAACTTCTGTCTCATTTCATCTGTTGAATTGTTCCTAGCATCTAGGCTAATGTTTACTTGTTCACAATTAAAAATACCACCTTGCCTTCAGAAATCAGTCCAAGAAGACTGTTGTGGAGTTTGCAGGATGTGAATGTTAAGCTGTTATCCCAGTTTAAATGCTATCTCACCATGGATATATAATGTCTCTTAAAGTGGTTAACTGGAGCAAAGTACAAAACTCTCATTAAGAAAAACTTGGCTATCTTCCTGCACCTGCCTCTGTAGTGGTAGTCTTAAGTGCTGTATCTATTTGCATTTCATTTTCTACCCATGTTTATGGAAGCCATCATTGTAGCATTGAGATGCACATCTCAATTTGTGTTTCCATGGGCTTCTACTGTCCTGAGGAATGTGGATCATAATACCTGCTTATGCTAAAGTTTGTTAGACAGAGCCTCCTTTATCCTTAGAATCAATTGTGTCTCTTTAGAATGCATGGCTACCAGTAATGCATTCTGGTTTCTATATCACAAAATAATGCAATTGAAATAACTGGAAGCAAAGCAGATTTTCAAACAGCACACATTTTAAAATTGAAACGGAGCAATGCTAGCAAAAAGTAACATCTATGGCAGCATGGGATGCAGTGCTTTGAACTCACTTATTGCTATGATTAAATGGAGTGGAAAACAGGTTTTTAAATACACAGGAATTTATTCACGTAAGTTATTAAAGACACTATTAAAAAGATATTTTAGAAATCTCAAATCAAATGTCCTAGCAGATAGGCCTAATAGAGTCATTAGTTACTGCATCAAATATGTTTTCTTGATTATATTAGCTGAAGTTGAATTTTTACAGAGACAAGTGTTTTTCTGGCATTTACTTCTTTTTAGAATTCTCTGATAGAGAATATATTACTTTGAGTCAGGGGAGTAAAAAACACATTGTTTGCTTAGGAAACAGTAGTTCAGCTTCTGAGGCACTTGAATTGTGCAAATCTAATTATTAACCACAGAGGTTGTCCTGGGGAAGGGATGTCTTCATGATTTTATGTTCCATGTATGTCTAATATGGACAAATAACAGATTAAATGAAAAATGCATTCTTAGAGTGGTGACAAGAATAAATTAGATTATAGGAATTCAGTCAGTAATGATCCTGGATTTCAGTAGACAAAATATATTCCTGTACTTCTAACAGAGATGAGCTAATAAAATATCATAGGAAAGAAAATATAAATTAAAATAAATATAAGGCTGATCATGGAAGTACACAAAATCATGGAGATTAAACAATACATTACTAAATGATGTATGTATAGATTGCTGAAGAAATCAAAAAGGAAATTTTAATATTCTAGAATGAATGAAAATTAAGACACAATATATGAAAATGTATAGACATACTGAAGGAGACTTTTTTTCCTTTTTTAAAAAAATAGTATTTATTCATTTATTTTACACAAGGCTGCAATTTCCCCTTCCTCCACTCCTTCCAGTCCCTCCCTGTAACCTCCCCTCTGTCTCTATGCACAATCCACTCTTCCTCCATTTCTACTCAGGAAATGGCAGGCCTCCCATGGATATCAACAAAATATTGTATATCAAATGACAGTAAGACTAAGCACCTCCCCATGTATTAAACTGGACAAGGTAACCCAGTATGAGGAGTAGTGTCCCAAAAGCCAGCAAAAGAGTCAGAGACAGCCTCTGCTCTCAATGTTAGGAATCCCACAAGAGGAACAAAATACACAACTGTAACATATGTGCAGAGTGCTAGGTCATGAAGGAGTCTTAAGAAAGAAGTTTATCGTGCTGAGTGCTTCACCACAAATTTTGAGATATCTCTTTAGACTTGTACCCCAATTTTTAAATTGTATTATTTAATATTTTGATATCTAGTTTCTTCAGTTCTTTACATATTTTGGATATTAGACCTCTATTGAATGTGGAACTGGTAAATATCATTTCTCATTCTGTAGGCTGTTCATTTGATTGACTGTGTTCTTTGCAGAAGCTTTTCGGTTTCAAGGGGTCCCATTTATTAACTGTTGATCTTAGTGCCTGCTCTATTGGTGTTCTGTTTAGGAAGTTGTCTCCTGTGCCCATGTGTTCAAGGTTATTCTTCACTTTCTCTTCTATCATGTACAGTGTGTCTGGGTTTTTTGTTTGTTTGTTTTTGTTTTGTTTTTATTTGGTTTTGGTGATGTCTTTGACCCATTAGGACTTAAGTTTTGGGCAGAGTGATAAGTATGAGTCTATAGGAATTTTTCTACATGCAGATGTCCAGTTTGGCCAGCAGCATTTGTTGAAGATGTTTTCTTTTTTCTAGTATATATTTCTGGCTTCTTTATAAAAAAAAAATCAGGTGTTCATGATGTGTAGTTTTGTGTCTGGATCTTCAGTTTGATCCCATTGATGAATGTGTGTTTTTGTGCCAATAGAATGAGGCTTTTATTACTATAGCTCTGCAATACAACTCAAAATCAGGGATGGTGGTACCCCTAGCAGTTAATTCTCAACAGAAAAATCTCAGACAGCTGAGAGCCACTTAAAGAAATATTTAACATACTTAGCCACCAGGGAAATACAAAGAAAAACTACTTTGAGATTGCATCTTATACCTGTCAAAATGGCTAAGATAAAAATCACAATTGACAGCTCATGCTGGTAAGTGTGTGGAGCATGGCAAACCTTCCTCCATTGCTGGTGGGAATGTAAACTTATACAGCCACTATGGAAATCAATATGCCAGTTCCTCGGAAAATTGAGACCCAATCTACCTCAAGACCCAGCTATACCACTTTTGGGCATATACCCAAAGGAAGCTCCATCCTACCACAAGGAAACTTACTCAACTCTGTTCATAGCAGCTTTACTCATAATAGCCAGAAACTGGAAACATCCTTGGTGTCCCTCAGCTGAAGAATAGAAAAGGAAAATGTGGTACATTTACATAATGGAATATTATTCTGCTCTTAAACAATGGCATCATGAAATTTGCAGGCAAATGGATGAAGCTAGAAAAAAAAAAAATCATCCTGAGTAAGGTAATCCAGACTCACAAAGATAAATATGGTAGGTTGTAGCACAAATCTTTTTGTTTTGTTTTGCTTTGTTTGTTTTTCAAGACAGGGTTTTTCTGTGTAGCTTTGCGCCTTTCCTGGATCTCTCTCTGTAGTCCAGGCTGGCCTCGAACTCACAAAGATCCGCCTGCCTCTGCCTCCCGAGTGCTGGGATTAAAGGCATGCGCCACCACTGCATGGCTGTAGCACGAATCTTAAAAGTTCTTATTAATAAAAATAAATCTGGAGCAAGGTATTAGGGTGAATGCTGGAAGATTAGAGAAGCAGAACAAGCCACAGCTAACCTCACCTGACCAATTCCTCAGCTGATCCTGTTTCCTCAGATTGGAAGCCTCTGTGTCCTCATCTGAATGGGTTTCAGCTGAACTGCTGCTCAAAGCCTAAAAGCTTAACCAGCTCTAGCTCCTGGTTCTCACACCTTATATACCTTTCTGCTTTCTGCCATCACTTCCTGGGATTAAAGGCTCTTGTTATCATGCCTATTCATTTCCAGTGTGGCTTTGAACTCACAGAGATCCAGACAGATCTCTGCCTCTGGAATGCTAGGATTAAAGATGTGTGTGCCACCATTTTCTGGTCTCTATATCTAGTGGCTGTTGTGTTCTCTGACCTCAGATAAGTTTATTAGGATGCATAATATTTGGGGGAACACAATATCACCACAGTAAGTATTCACTTATAAGTGAATATTAGCTGTTAAGGAAATGATAACCATGCTACAATCTGTAGCCCCAGAGAAGTTAGGTAATTAGGAGAGCTCTAGGGGGCAATGCATGGAGATCCCTGGGAAGGGTAAATAGAGTAGATTTTGCTGCTGGACTGGTGCCTGTGGGGACCACAGCAGGAGGAATCAGGTGGATGAATCAAGAGAGAGGGGATAGAGGGAGAATCCTAACAGTCGAAGCAGATGTGTACCTGACTCTTCTGCTGCTCTTTAGACTCTTTCCCTCCTATTGGGGTGCTTTGTACAGCCTCAGTATGAGGGCTTTCACCTTTTCTTATTGTATCTTGTTTTTGTTTGTTTGGTTGTTTGTTTGTTTTTTTTGTCATGTTTTATAATTGTCTCTTGGAGTTCTCCTTTCTGAAGAAAAAAGGAGGAAGAGTGGATCTGAGGGAAAGATGAGGTGTCTGGGAGCTGGGAGGAGGTGGAGGGAGGAGAAAACTGTGGTCAGGATGTACTGTATGACAGAAGAAACTATTTCCAACTAAAAATTTGAGGTATCTCAAATAAATTAATGGCATACTTGAAGTTCATAAATATCTCAAATAAATAAGTTAATGGCATACTGAAAGCTCTTGGAAATACAAGAAAATGCAAAATCATACACAAGCAGACAGTAACAAATGATTCAATATAAGCAATCAGTGAAACAAATAACAGGTTCTTGAAAATATCAACAAAAATAGCAAATTCTTAACTAGAAGGAGAGAAATTAACCAAACCAAGAAAAGGGATACTCAGGAGGGTACTCCGGGATTGTTTTAGTGGTTTTAACAGAACAGGCAAGGTGTAAATCTGCAGCTGCTGGAAGGAAGGATATAGAAAATAGGAAGTGAGGTGCTCATGTCTTTTAAACTAGAACCCAAGAAACTGGGTGTTTTCAGCAATGCAGGCCAGGAAATAACTGCGTGGCAAAAGTGGAGAGAGGCTTCAGAAAAAACACCAAGGAAGCCCAGAGTTTCACAGTAAATATCCTCAAGATTCTAGCCTGCATCCTAAAGGAGACAGAAAGAGGAAAAAGGATATCCTTTTGAATTCACAATGCTATAAGCTGCTGCACGAGGGTAGGGGCTTCTGAGAGAGATAAGTACATGATCTGATTAAGGAGATAAGTATTCCTCCCATCATCCTAGCGTGGCTAGGGGAGAATCGGCTTTCCTGAGACCACGTGATTGACAGTCTGAGCTGGATTAACTCTTAAGGCAATAGTATGAAATGTTCTAATCTTTGGAGCAGATCAGAATGCCATGTTTGTTTCCAGGGCCAAAAGGAGAACACAGATTGCATCCTTTGATCAGGAAAAAACACATTTCCCTTAGTGGGTCTCAACCAAGCCCTGGTATGTCCACATTTTCATGTTATTAGAAATCCTAAAAGGAAGCAGTTGTAATATTTTCCTTCCTAATGTTACCAGGGAAACAGGAAGTAGGCTTCAAAGACAAAGGCAAAAGAAGGCTCCATCTTTAGGGGTCTCTAAGTGAGCTAACCATATAACAGTGCCCCCTGCAACAGTGAGGACCTTAATCAGGTTGTAGAAAGGTCTACAGATCCACTCTTGCTGACATTCATATCTTAGAAGGGAACCCAGATAGGTGGATTTAGATTTTTATGGGATGATCTCAGTTCACATGGTCTGTAAACATGCAAAAATAAAATTAAGGTACCAGTTGATTACATAAGGTTAAAATATTAAGAACATCATTAGTCAAATTGTCATAGCCAAAATCCACTTTCAACATGAAGACCCAGATATCCAATTCTAAAGCTTCTCACTAAAGGGATGGGTGTCTGGACCAGAATTTTGGTTATGCCTTTATATATAGCTTGCATGCACAGAAGCTAACTTAGAAAAACAGAGAGCATTAAATGAAACTAAAAGCTACTATCTAAAACATACCTGGAGTTTCTGGCCAATAGCCAGGACAGAAACAAGGGATTGCTAATTTCTGGACAATGACAAGAATGAAGCTGCTACTTTTGAGGACCCTGCCCTAAAAGGGTCTGACAAGTCTCTATCTCCTATGGCAGGAACCTGGGAAAGCAAATCTATAAAGACAGCCCAAACTGTTGTTCAGTTCTAGAGAAGCTTTGATACACAGAGTATCTTACAGCCTTGATGAAGGGGGAAAGGCTTGGACCTGCCTCAACTGAATGTACCAAGCTCTGTTGACTCCCCAGGGGAAGTCTGACCTTGTTGGAGGAGGGAATGGGGAGTGGGTTGATGGGGGTAAGACTGGGGGAGCGAAGAGGGAAGAGAGGGGGTCTTTAGTTGGTATATAATGAATAAAAATGTCTTAATAATAAATAAAGAAAAGGGGACCCGCTAACTATTGCTTTTAACATGATGTGGGTAACAGGTATAGTCAGTGGGTAATAGGAAATAATTATAAAATATACCAGAAAGCATGGAGATGCTTCATGGATGCTGCTCCACTGGACACTTCTAGAGATGTCAGACAGGTTGCTTTATCATGATTAGCATCCTTTACAGTCTAATGCCTAGCATTCTTTACTAGAAGGACTTCCTCCTGTGTGTCTGGCTCATGATCAACTGTTTAAAATTAATTAATAATATAGCAAAGGCACCCTATCAACACAACTTGTTTTTCTACTTTATAACATTCAAATTCAAAAACAGTGCATTTAAATTAGTTACAACCTATTCTATAAAAGGTCTCAAGAAACTGATGACAAACTTCATAAAATAAGACTGTTCCTCCATACAAATGCCTCTTCCTTAGTTTCAGCAGGTTCTTGGTTTTGTTCTCTCTCCATCTGAACTATGTTCTTGGCTGTCCAGTCTCTTAGAGAAGCCCTGCTATTCTTACCTAATTTTTCATTTTCAGATGTACTTTGATGTTAGTTTTGAAAGCTCACATTGACTGAAATCTAAACTTATCTTATGAAAGCCTTACACAGGGCTGTCTTTTCCTTTAATTTGGCAATTAGAAAGAATAATCTCTAGGGATTGTTTTGCTTACAAACTTTTTATTGTTGCTGCATTTCCTATGTACCCTATAAGTCAGATCTACCCCCATCTCCTGAGCCTTACTGGTAACTTTAATTCTAGTATCTGTCCTATGTGGTGGTATTATGTTCCCCAAAATATTGTGCACTCTAATAAACTTATCTGGGGTCAGAGAATAGAACAGCCACAATATTAAACATAGAGGATAGGCAGTGGTAGCACATGCCTTTAATCCTAGCATTCCAGAGGCAGAGATCTACCTGGATCTCTGTGTGTTCAAGGATACAGCCAAGCATGTTGACTCACTCCTTTAATCCCAGAAAGTGAGCCTTTAATCCCAGGGAGTGATGGAAGAAAGCAGAAAGGTATAATAGGCATCAAGACCAGAAACTAGAAGCATTTGGCTGGTTAAGCTTTTAGGCTTTTGAGCAGCAGTTCAGCTGAGATTCATTCTGGATGAGGACACAGAGGCTTCCAGTCTGAGGAAACAGGATCAGCTGAGGAACTAGAGAGGTAAGATGGCTGTGACTTGTTCTGCTTCTCTGATCTTCCAGCATTCACCCCAATAACTGGCACCAGGTTTGATTTTAATTAATAAGACGTTTTAAGATTCATGCTATAGACCTATGAGTAAGTAGTTTCATCCCATGATGATTAGACACCTAAGAACCAAATCATTCCCAATCATTTTATCTGTTTTTCTTCTAACATGCACCCATGAATCAGGACTATTCTAGAAAATCCTGCTTCTCACATTCTTAATTCATAGTGAACATTGTTTCTCTCCATTCATTTAACACTTCTGACACTGTGTATTTATGTGCACTAACTAACCTTCCAACAGCTTCTGGGTGAGTATTTGTAGCGTTCTTGACCTAGAGTAAAGTTCAGATCCCACAAGTTAAGAATCTTATTTAATAGGCCCATTCTTATTGCAGATGTCAAGCCCAAGACAATGCCTACTATATAGTTCTCTTCAAGAGTAACTATGACTCTTCCAATCTTAACTCAAAAAATAGATGAGTAAAAAGATTCACACTTTACAGTGGGTAGTTTGTAAATTGCAGAGATTTGTCAGCTAGTTCTTAAGCCTGTGAAGTCCAAGATCAAAGGAGTAGCCAATCTGAGGCCTAGAGACCACTTTCCTGTTACCTCCTCATATAAGAGAAGAGAAAGGAGACTCCTTCAAACCTCTTCTATAAAGACATTAACTATGTTTTTGAGAGCACACCTTTCACAACCTGATCATTTCCTATGACGCCATCTCTTAGTACCATCAGACTGAACGTTAGGATTCACTATGTGGAAAAGTAGAATATCAACATTCAAGCCAGGGTAGATGCAAAAGAAGAAAGAAAATGAGAACTCTGGAAAAGAGAGAATATGTCGACCTGGTCAAAAACAGGATTGAATCACAGATGTCCACCATTAGCCTCAAATATATTTAGGTATGTGGCCCCAGGTGAATTACATAATCTATGTATGCTTTCATTTCCTCATCTGTTTAATTGGCCAAGTAAGCTCTTAATTTATTGCATTGATGTGAATAAGAAAAGTTTCCAATAAAATCTACTAAAAGCAACACCTGTTCTATAAAGGAATGGACTGTATTAGATTCTGCATTGTTATTTTGGTTGTATTTTGCAGCTATCCATCCATTCATCTCTAATATAAACTAAGTGAAATAAGCTTTACACTTAACACTATATAGATGAAGAACTTAAGAAGCGAAAATCTAAAGCTACTGACTCAAATGTCTCACCATTTGTAAGTTTTACACTGAAGACTTAAATCCAGAATTTTTTTCTTCATTTTGCATCTCCAGGGATAAACTATCTCCCATGTTCTCACAATATTCTACCTGTCTCTATGTTACCCATTTCCAACCATTACATCCAGAATTTTCTGCTGATGATACTGTTGATTAGCTAGACTCTGTTCTTTCTTGGATTTTAACTGTGAATCTTTCAGAGGAAGCTTAAAGATTGTGACCTGTACTTAATTAAAAGTCATGGAAAGTTTAAGAGACAGTCATTAGAGACATGTCAGTGAGTACTGATTCAATCAGAACTTAGGACAGGTCTCTTCAGGGCTTTTTCATTTAATTGCCTCTGGTTATTTTGTAGTTGTCTCTAAACATGATGATGACTATTCTTGAAATTTCTAATTCCATAAAACATCAAGGTAAGTTATTTTATGCTTTGTGAATATTTTTGTTTTAATAGACTTAATTACTTGGTAACAGCTCTGGATTCATAGAAAACTCATCAGAAAGTGAAGTTAGGTTTCCAATATCTCCTATCATCAAATATACATTACATCCACTACTGCCACAGATTGGTGCATATGTTGAAATTAATGAACTACATGAATTTGCCATTTTCCTTCACTGTCCATTGTTGTCATTAGGGTTTTCTGTTGATTATGCATATGTCCTGATTTGATCAATGTATACTGACATGGGGTCCCTGTTGTAGTATCATACAGAATAATACTGACACACTAAAAAGGTGTAATGATTTTCTTATTTGTTGTAGCTTGAATATGAAATTTTCCCTCATACCTCATATGTTTTGAACACTTCAATCCAAGCTGGTAAAGTCATTTAAAACGGTTGTGGAACCTTTAGGAGGCTGAGCCTTGCTGGAGGAGGTAGGTGACTGGAGGTGATTTTGATGTATTTTTTATAGTCAAGTTCCATTTCCCATCAGCTCCCTGCTTCTTATTTTGTCAAGATGTGAGAAATCTTAGCCACACCCCTGCCAAACTAGCACTAACTACCTTTATGCCAAATTGAGACCCAAAACAAATTCATCCTCCAATAACTCACTTATTTCAAGAACAAGAACAATTATAAGTATACTGTCCTTTCTTTCCCTTATGATCTTTATTTATATTTAACCTACTTCAATTTTCGATTCTTCACTGGGAAAAACAATTCTGGTTCTAGCGATAAGACAAACTTTAAGACAGTTATCTAAAAAATCTGCTCATTTTTTTTATTTGCTAAAGGCCAATTTTCTTGGCTTTTTCAGGACTGACACACCATCCTGGTATTACATGACCCTAATCAGCATACTTCAGAATTTTTCTTTGCTAGAGTTATGCATTCTTATATTCTAATAAATTGATAATCAATTATTAATTATACAAATGCTGTGATGAATAACTAAAAGATTTCACAGTTTCCAGATTGAGTACAGCTTCAGAATAAAAGCAAATTAAAGGCCATGGAATAGGCATGATGATAGCCTAATAAAGATGCCCCCGTATGTCAAAATAGGCCCTATTTTATCAAGGGATGATTGCCAAGATAAGTATTTAAGTTGAGATACTCTGGTTTCCTAATAAAAAGAAAACTGGGCACAGACCTGCACACAGGATTTTCCCATGGTATGGCAAAAAAAATCAAGATGTTAAGACAGCATACACAAAAGAGGAATGGAATTGAGGCCCTATGCATGACTGTGTAATGTGGCAAAATAAGAAGTGATTTCCCATCTAAATAACACTAATATTGTGGGGAAAACAGCAACAGGTGGTCAACTAATGAGTTTTTGAAGGGCAACACTGTCTATTTTCCAAAGTTTTAGTACCAGGTAAAATAGTTTAATTTAACTTTGAAAATCAAATAAATCACCACTTATCCTTGAGCCTACATTCAGCAAATCTGACCTATATGTGATAAGATTCAAATTTACCTACTCTTTATTATCTTACATAAGGTGACACTCATGTTCATCTGAGTTCGTGGGAAAATTCATGGCCTCTCACAAAGAACTGTACTGCTACAGATAATTGGTTACCCACAGAAGACGAGACTAAATGTATTCAGCTCAGTAGTCACTACCCATTTCATCAGCTCCTACCTCCCAGCCCCTCAGTTACCAGATCTCCATTCTAGTTATTCACCCAGGATTCATTTTGTTCTACTAATGAACCACATCTTGCCCTTCATAGGAATTGCAATTGCTCTAAAATTCAAAATAAAATGTTCTTCTCTTGTCTTTTAGGTCATTGATTTATTCTCATGGTTCAAATAGAAGCCTAATTTGATTTCTTATATAAATAAGGACTCTCTGAGCTCATTCTCTCAGATAATCTTGGTTTTTTTTTTATAGTTATCTCTGTTTGAAATTCTTCAGCTTGTTTTATTTTATGCCATCTCCCTACCATCAGTCACAGAGAAGAATCAAATGGAATGTAACTTCAACAAGAGGACTGTCCTCTTAAACATTCACTGTTAAGTATTGTTATCTAATGCACTGTTAGGACATAGTTGGGTAGTTGTGTGTGTGTGTGTGTGTGTGTGTGTGTGTGTGTGTGTGTGTGTGTGAAGGTACATATGTGTCTATAGGTGAACATGTGTGTGGAGATCAGAGATAAAACCCCAAGTGTTATTATTCAGATATTATGATCTTATTTCAGGACAGAGTTTTATTGTCCTAGAGTCTGATTAGGCTGGGTTGACCTACCATCACGCCACATGGATCTTCCTGCCTCTGTTTCCTCAACACTGGGACTACAAGTACATACACTATATCTGCCTTTTATGTGGGTGCTGAGGATCAAACTCAGGTCTTCATGCCTGCATGATAAGCATTTTACAAACTTAGCCAACTCCACAGCCTAAACATAACCACTTAAAAAAAGTGTGTGTGTGTGTGTGTGTGTGTGTGTGTGTGTGTGTGTGCATGTAACATGTATGTGGAGGGCATAGGACAAGCTCAGGAGTTATTCAGACAGTCTTTCATTCATATGGAGTCCAACAAGTAGGCTATGCTGGACAGTTAAGAAACCCCAATTATTTGTTTCTTAGCACCTCCTCAGGGCAGGGATTACAGGTATCACATTACCAATCCCAGCTTTTTAATATGAGATCTATATAATGAACTTATAGCAGAATGTTTCCAAGACAAATGAAACATAAAGTTATCATTTATGCCATCAGCCTATTGCCCCAACGACTATGTCTTGAATGAGTAAAAATGTTAAAATCTCTGAAGATCAACCCAAGCTGTCTGTAAAATTGCATGTATTGAAGGAAGCAATTAGGTATAATTTAGTGTATTGCCTGGAGGCATCTCTATTGAACCAGATAAATTTTAAACTGATGAATATCCCACATGCTGGCTTCATGTAACATAAGGAAGATATTAAATAATAGCAAATTATGCTATCAAATAGTGTAAATAGATACATGCAATTTGATCCCAGAATATGAAAATCTCAAAATGTGAATAATATCAGACTGATTATATCAATGTCCATCAGAGATATATGATTAAGAGAATCTATTATTTGTCAAAAAAGAGATAATGGGATTATCAGATTTTACAAAAAAAGATTTTAAAGGATTCCTTTGGTCTTGACTTTTCTATTAAGATCTTTATGAAATATAGATCAGACTGCCAATATTCACTATCAAATTATTTTATATTCTTATATTTATGTGAATCTAAATAAAGCATTGTTTATTTTCCTTTCATACCTGTTTTTCAATAATCATTAAAAAATCAATATTCTAGATATGTTAGATAGGCATCAATTTTGCTTTTAAACATTACAAATGTCATATTTTAAAATTAGTGTCTATAAAATGATGCTAGATTCACACACAAATATCCATGTTAGATGTAACACTGAAATTCCAGTAAATTCATGATGTCTTCATGATAATTTAATGATATGACTATAATGAGACTATTTCATAACACAGCTTATTTGTAAATGCTGCTCAAATCTATATATGGTGAGATTTGGTAATTCCTCAAAGTAGGCCAACTTCTCAGTAGTCAGAAGATAAAATTTCACAGGAAAATGAATGGTCTGTGTGAGAATAGAGGATATGAGTCTGTCTTTCATATATCTGACTGCCATCATGGGTCCCTACTCCCCTCTCTCCTTCTCACACATAATGTTCTCTTATGTCTCAGCTTTGTATACAACTGTCATTTTTTTCCCAGCTTTTTTTCGGGTCCATCCTGTGTTTCCTACAAAAATTAATGTCTTGCTTTAAAGATTTTGCTTTACACATGTGTTTTTGATATAGCATCCAAAAACTCTTCCAAGATATTTAATTCGCTAAAATATCACGTTTTATTTCTTCATTTTAAACACACAAAGTCCAGCTGGAACCTTACCTGTTTTCATTAGGAAGTACGGCAAAACTTTCGTCCATAAGGCAAGATTCAGGCAAGAAAATGGAGACATACCTGTGGTAAGCTGACTGTCATGTTCTTGGCTGAATGCTGTCTTCCCAGACCTCAATTCCACTATTGTACACATAAGCCTGATATACCGTCCAAGCCAAGTCAGGAACTGGATAATTGTCTTGGTTCCCAAGGTGGAGTTCAAGCTTGATCTGCTCTTTGAATCCTCTGTGTTTCCCACAGCTTGCTTTCCACCTTCATGGTCCTCCCCTGTTATGGGGAATTTGAAAACAAACAGCACAAAAATGAAAAATGATGTCTATCAATATTTTTTAAGTGAGCTCTGTGAGAAGCTACCTGGTCATCTCATGGTGACCAGCACTACCTATACTTCTCAAGCAATGGCTTTATATCAAGTAGATATAAAGACATTTCTTTGTGCTAATTTTATATATATATTTTGGCACACTGATATTGTATTTAAACTCTCCAAGAGAAAAAAAAGTAACTATTATTTCCTGTAATTTTGAGATAAATAAATCTTTTTATTAAACTAAACTTAACTAGTATTTTAAAAATACTTTTTGATTTGAAAGCCTAGCATGATTGCATAATTATGTAGGAATTTTAATGTATGTAATATAATGTATATAATATATAATTTAACTATATCTTTAAATTATATATTATATGTTATATATCTCTTTAAATTATATATTATATATTATATGTTATGCATACACACACACACGTATATATACACACACATATACATATATACAGAGAGATAGAGATAGAGAGTGAGTTTTTCTGAGTAGTCCTGGCTGTACTGGAACTTGCTCTGTAGACTAGACTGACCTCAAACTCAGAAATCTGCCTGCCTCTGCTGGGATTAAAAGCCTGAGACACCACTGCCTGGCTAAAAAATATATTTTTAATTGAAATAGAATTACATCATTTTCTCCCTCCTTTTCCTTCCTCACACCCCTCCCAGACTACCCCAGCTCTCAAGTTGATAACCTTTTTTTAAAAAAAATATTTTTGGATACATACATGCATGTGTATGTGGGCACAAAGATATATCAGTACAATAATCAATACAATATACCACTTCTTTGTCGTTTATGTGTATATGATTTCAGGGCTCATGACTCTAAATTGGTTTGGAAATCACTTATTATTGGTTCGACCAATAATGGGGCTCATCTATGGAAGAGACTAATTTTTCTTCTCCAAGCTGTCATTAATTACTTTTAGTTCTTTGCTCAGGAGTAAGACCCTGTGGAAATTTTTCCCTTCCACTTTAACATTGACAGTGGTATTATCATTCATTTGGTTTTGTTCATGCAGCCTTTCTGGAAGAAACTGTTTTACAGCAGTTTTTTTTTTTTTAATATATTTATTTATTTTTTCATTTTACATACCAACCCCAGTTCCCCCTCCCTCCCCCTCTCCCGCCTCCTCAGCTCCCTCCCACTCTACCCCCATCCACTCCTCAGAGTGGGTAAGGCCTCTTATGGTAGTCAACAAAGTCTGGCATACCAAGTTGAAGGAGAGCCTAGCCCCTCTCCATTGTATCAAGGCTGAGCAAGGTATCCCACCACAGGGAATGGGCTCCAAAAAGTCAGTTCATGTACCTGGGATAAGTCCTGGTCCTGTTGCCAGGGACCCCACAAACAGATCAAGCCACACAACTGTCACCCACATTCAGGGGGCCTAATTTGGTCCCATGCAGGTTCCCGAGCTTCAGTCCAGAGTCAGTGAGCTCCAACTAGCACCGGTCAGCTGTCTCTGTGGGTTTCCCTATCATGATCTTTACCCTTCTTCTTCTTCTTCTTCTTCTTCTTCTTCTTCTTCTTCTTCTTCTTCTTCTTCTTCTTCTTCTTCTCCTCCTCCTCCTCCTCCTCCTCCTCCTCCTCCTCCTCCTCCTTCTTCTTAATGCTGAATGCTGTTTATTGAAGGAGGGAGGAGGTCTTAAATACAGGCTTACAGCACAATGGGTTGATGGTAGAGCGCTTGCAAGTGCAAGGCCCTGGGTTCAATCCTTAGCTCAAAACAAACAAACAAACAAACAAAAACATTGATTACAGCAGATTTCTTGATACTCTGGTTTTTACAGTCTTTCTGTCCCCTCTTCCATGATGTTTCTTGAGCCACAGCTGCAGGAGCTGTGATGTAGATGTATCCATTGGCTCTGGGCTCCCTGTGATCTATTAATCTCTGTACTGTGTCTAGATGTGGTTTTCTGTGATGGTCTTTATTGCTGTAAAGGTATAAGGAGAGAGCTCTTTGACGAGGGGAGGAAGCTACATTTACCTATGGATGTGAAGATAGGATTTAGAATGTAGTAAGGACCTCTGCTGTAATAACAAAGTGGCAGTAAAACTAATCTATGCTGTGTATAATTTTGCTAGTCAATATTTTGTTTGGGAACCAGAAGTATCCAAGCTGGTTCTTAGGTTTACTAACCTCAATATAACGTTATATAACAACCAGGCTCTTATCTGCCAATGAGATTTCACTGTTTAGAAACTAAAGTGTTTCTTAGGGCATGGCAATCATTTATGATCCCTCACGTTGAGAAAAGAGGTATTTCAATACATTATCTCTTTCTCTAATTTTTAAGCTTTAAAACAAATTCTGTTTCTCTAAGTGTGTGTGTGTGTGTGTGTGTGTGTGTGTTTACACCTGTGACACACTAGGTATACAAGTAGAAGTATGGGACAACATGCAGGATTCTTTATACCACTTATCATGTGGAAAAGATCAAATTTAAATCAGTCAGGCAGGCTTAGTGTCATACTTCTTTACTGGCTGAACAATCCACTGGCCATTATAGTATGTCTTGACCTCATATCATGAATTTCTCTATTTCTTTGTAGAACAGCATGAAAAATGATGCGAACTGATATTTCTTCCTTATATAGATATTTATATATTCCCTTCTATAGGGAAGAGAATAAGCCACAATAGCACAATAGTGTAAAAAGGGAATGGGTTGAAGAAAAAACTCACCAAATAAGATTATTTCTGTGAAGTGACCTGGAAGACTGAGGCTGTGTATTTTAGCAGATTAGTGATTCATAGTTTGATGTGGTTTTGTTGTATTATTGTTGGTTTTTCTTTTTAAGCTAGTAGTGATCTATTTGTCAATGAATGTGCTAGATTATAATACCCAGGCTTCTACTAAATGACAAAATGACTAATGACTAAAAGGGCAAAATGGTATCTGTTACCCAAATAGAATAATCTAGAAGTCATCATTTGAATTTGTACTAATTTATGAAGTACAGAGCATCAGTGGAGTTTAATAGTAGTCCACACTAACATTTAACTTGAACATTTAGCTAGTCATCTAACCCACAGACAAAGGAAAGCATTACAATAGAATCGTTCTTTAAAATGACAACCAATTAAATGTATTCAAGTAAGCATCTATAATATGATTATATATATATACATATATATGAATATACTATTTCTTTGTGTGTATATAAGTAGTGTGTGTTCATGTGCTTCTGATGTGTATGTGTGTATGTGTGCTATATGTTCATGTGCTTCTGCACTGTGTATGTGTTTCTGCAGTGTATTCTTGTGTATGTGTGTGCTTCTTTTTTATTTAATTTTTTCATTTTATATATCAACTACAGTTCCCTCTCCCTTCCCTTCTCCCACTGCCCCCACCTTGCCCCACTCCAACCCCCATCCACTCCTCATAGGGGGTAAGGTCTCCCTTGGGGAGTCAACAGAGGCTGGCATACCAAATTGGGGCAGGACCAAGCCCCTAACCCCTGCATCAAGGCTGAATAAAGCATCCCACCTTAGGGAATAGGCACTAAAGAGCCAGTTCATGTACCTGGGATAAGTCCTGATCCCACTGCTTTGGACTCCACAAACAGATTAAGCCACACAACTGTCACCCACATTTGGAGGGCCTAGTTCAGTCCCATGCAGGCTCCCCAGCTGTCAGTCCAGAGTCTATGAGTTTCTATTAGCTCAGATCAGCTGTCTCTGTGGGTTTCTCCATCATGACCTTGACCCCTTGCTTCTATAAGGCCTCCTCCCTCTCTCTCTTCAACTGAACTCTAGGAGCTCTGCCAAGTGCTTGACTGTGGGTCTCTGCATCTGTTTTCATCCTTCCCTGGATGTAGAGTCTATGATGACAATTCAGAAAATTAGGAACCAGCCTTCCTCAAGATCCAGTAATACTACTCTTGGGCATTATATACCCAAAAGGCACTCAACCATACCACAAAGACACTTGCCCAACTATGTTCATAGTACCTGGAAACAACCTAGATGTCCCTCAACTGAAGAATGGATAAAGAAAAACTGGCACATACACACATGGAGTACTACTGAGCAGTTAAAAAAAAAACAAAAACAAACAAACAAAAAAACATTGACATCAAGAAATTTGTAGGCAAATGGGTAGAACTAGAAAAAAAAAAAAATCATCCTGAGTGAGGTAACCCAGATCCAGAAAGCACTGTATGTACTCACTTGTAAGTTGATATTAGGATACAAAGAGAAGGAAAACCAGGTTACACAAACCACAACCCCAAAGAAGCTAGATAAAGAGGAGGACCCTAAAAGGGACATGCATGGATCGCCCCAGGAAGGGGAAATGGTTAAGATCTCCAAATTGAGGGGGGATGTAGGGGGAAGAGATGAGGGGTGGGAACATGAGAGATCAAGATGGCCAAGTTGTGGGAGGGATGGAGAGGGAGAGCAATGGAAGAGATATTTAAACAGAGGGAACCATCATGGGGTTAGGGAGAAACCTGGCACTAAAGAAATCCCCAAGAACCCACAAGGATGACTCCAGCTAAGACTCCTAACAATGGTGGAGAGGGTGCCTGAACTTACCTTCCCCTGTAGTAACATTGATGAGTATACTATTTCAAGTGAGTACAAAAATGTATCTTTACAAAATAACTTCTTTCTAAAATTGCTGAATTTTCCGGTAGGTATTTCCCAAGCCGAATAGTTTCCTTGAAGATGTACTACACATCTTAATTTCTTTTCCAGTCTGAGTTGAACTGTGTAAATAATTTATGGCCACAAATGATAAAATGTACAGTTTCTACATATGACATTTGCTGGTGGCACTAAAATAAAATTTAGCGGAAGGGAGCAGGAATGGATGTCTTTAATAACATTTGACTAACCTCAAAATCAAAGGGAACACATTTTTTAGACTAACTTTAGTCTGTATTTTTGAAACATATTTAAGCATTTGATTGTATAACTGCATCTCTTGCTTGCTACATCTTTTCTACAGAGTAGAAATTACAGTTATAGTGGGAACCCAGAGGCTATAAGAAACTCTGTCTGGTAGAGGTTGGCAGTGGTATGGCTGGAGTTCATTACCGAGTGTGAGATATCTTAGTCAACCTCTCATCACTAGACTTTCCGCCCCAGGACATGCTGTAAATGCTGTGAAACACCCTGTTTGGCTGCCCAATGAGTGCAGAACTGATAGGGTCACAGAGAAGTGTCAGAAAAGAAAATGAGGAAAAATTACCTTTGAAGGCAGAGCCTGTCTTCCTACCTGACGCTCTATTTGGGGAGTTGTCTAGAGAACATGATGACTGTTTCTTAATGATTGGTATCTGAAAGAGAAACTACCCCCCAGCCTTTATCCATGTATGCTTGTCAGAAATGATCCATGTATGCTTGTCAGAAATGATCCAGAGGGAGAAGTGGGCTTCTGGATGTAAACTAAAAACCATGTGCTTCTTAAGAGAGTTATTACATGTTTGTGTGTTTGTGTTTAAGGAATATCTCAAGTCAGCCACTAGGGAAGAGCTAGGATTATGAACTGATAGCCGTCTAAGGGTAATCAGTGCTCCTCATTATTTTCACCATTTCCTTCCCACAAGAAAAGTAAAATCAAAGCATTCCAAATAAGGACCACCATCAGAACAAACGTACTTTCTGAGACCCCTGAAACAATAGATGATCTGACAATGTTCTCTCCAGAAATTCTCCCTCCTGGAATTTGAAAATATGTTAAATGGATACTTTCATCCTGTTTTTGTTTGTTTGTTTGTTTGTTTAATAATGAACTACAAAAACCAAGCTTTCCACCAACCTAAACCAATTCAGACTGCTTTCTATTGTTTCCTTGGAAGAGGAAGGCAGGCACACTGTTCCTATGTTCTCTCTCAGTGGTACCCCATTTTCTTTGACTTGGAGACACCCAGTGATAGATCTGTTAGAATGGCATTCTCTGGGTCATCAAGCATGGGTCTTCAAATTTGTTCAGATGTCAGATCTTTGTTGGTGTTTCTCCTGTTCTGTTTTGCTTTCCTTGCTACTGTGGGAGGAAACAGCTGGGCAATGTTGGCTTTATTCAAGTGTGTCATGCTGACCATTGAATCATCAAGGTCTGTAAATGTTTATTTTTGAATACCAGAAGATCTCACAGAATTTTTTTTTTTTTTGTATCTAGGGTACAGATTCATCACATCTTCTTTTAGACTGAACACATAGAAGTTTGTGTTATGAATACTATGAAACAAGATGTGGTCCCTTGGTATACAGATATGATTTTCTTTTACTGATGAAGCGTGTTCTGGGATTTCTCCTTTCCTTTCCCTTCCTTTCCTTTCCTTTTTTTCAATATGTGGTATAAGAGTGTGCAACAATGTCATAAAAATCCTGGCTATCCAGAATAAAGCTTTTCTGATACAAGATCAGATGATATTTCCTTTGGGTGCTTGTTCTGCCCCAGGAATATATTCAATGGGGAGAGTTTTCCTTATTCTTATTTAAACTGCAAAGGGACTCAGTGAGAAGTTCAACAAAGCAGCTTAGAGGAAATGAATTTAAGTGAGGCTTTAACTTTACCATTGTCTTCTATACATATTTTCTTCAAGAACAAATGTGTTCTTTTAGAGAAATTTATTAAGTGAAACTGGTGTTCCCCATGCTTTCAATATAAATCACTTCTTCCATCTCTGTAATTTCCAAATAATGACAGAAAGACTAGAGATAGTGAACCAGTTGATAGAAAACCCTGTTTCTCTAGAGAGAGGCTTACCTAAGATCTCGAAGATCCCTCATACAGAAGGGCATCTTGCTTTCCATGAAAGTAGGTGCTTGTACATCCTCTGCTATATCCAGGTGGCAGAGGGCTTTGTGAATGACTTTCACCATGTTGTTTTTTGGTGAATAATAGAACCTATTCTAACCCTGCCCCTCTGTCGGAGTGGCAAGCATTTCAACACCATTCTGCAAATTACAGAAAATGAGCAAAAAGGAAAAACAGAGACACGGTGACACCGTCAAAAATCCCTAGTCCTTTCAAAATTTTACGTCTGCATGACAGACTGTCTATTTACCTAATTTCACACTTGGATAGTGAATCATTAAGCCAGAATGAAAATGGACATTTTGCTTCTCGGGAGTCTCCCTCCCTTTTAAGATGGCCAATCAAAGAGCTGAATTTTTCATCACTTAAACAAAGAAAGGTATTTGGAATTCATTTTTTTTCTACATCTCATTTATCCATAGCATTCTAATTAGAACATATGATGCATCAGGAATTTACATATGTACTGAGGAAAACTACTTCCCATTCACTAATTTAACCTTGCTTTGTTGCTTTTTGCTTCCAATTCCATTTTTATTTTCTTATAAAATAAAACCTCTTGTTAGAAATCACTATATTGAGTGTTTCAGAGTAATTATATATAGCACTAAAGTAAACAATTTTTTTTGCCTTTAAAGTGTTAGAGAAAACATAATCCAGTATATTCTGACAGCATCCTCTTGTGAGTCCTTATTTTGTTTAGCCTTAGGAAAGACATCATTGAATATTATGATTATCATTTTTCATATTAATTAAGTGTTCAAATAACTAAAAACACTGTTATTTAAAGTTTAGTTTTTGCAATACCTAATTATCCATGCATTCAGATAAATTCTGAGATGTCTAGGATTCCAGCATTAATTGTGAAATGAGTTTATCCATTTAAGGTCTAAAAAAACAGCCATCCCAAAATCTTCCAAAGAAAAACAAAGCACTACAATTAATAAAAATCAAAGTAATTTACTTGATAATCTAAAAGCACTAGGCAGCTCCTCACAGCACGTGGGAGAGCAAAGTTGAGGCAGTTGTAGAAAGTCAAGCTCAGTGGATTTCCTTGGTTGTTACTCAAACTAAATGATTTTAGTGGTGTTTTCAGGTCAGGTTTGGTTTTGTTCGGTAGTGAAAATGCTGTATATGATGGACCACTGAAGGCAAATGTGAAAGAATAGAACCATCATATAGATTAGATTCGTAATGAAGTGCCAGGTTCCTATGTCAAGTCTAAGAAGAAAAATACATACAATATATAAATATGTACTCTCCTGGTCAAACCCTTCACACTCAGAACCAGAAACTCTAGGAAATCCTGGTACTGTGAGACTTTGGAAGTAGATATCCTTAAATCTGTTCTCTTTTTTTTTTCTGTATTGAAAATCTTTTATTTTCATATAATATATACTAATTATGCTATGTATTCTGTTAGTGAGACTTCCCAGTGAGATTCCTGTTTAAGTTCCTAAATTTTCCATTTCTAGATTTCCCTCAGTTTGGCTCTTCTTTATTGATTCTATTTCCACTTTCAGGTCTTGAACTTTTTATTCATTTCTTTACACCGTTCATTGTTTTCATAAAATTTTTAAGGGATTTCTTCATTTCCTCTTTAAGTAACTCTGTCATGTTCATAAAGGCTATTTTAAGGTCCTTGACATGTGCTTCAGCTAAGTTGCAATTCTCAGGTCTCAATAGGGTTGCAGGGCACTAATGGAGATATATTCTCCTGGCTGTTACTGTGTTTTTATGCTAGTGTCTAGACATCTTGGTTTGAGATATTGGAATTCTAGGCTCTGGTGTCTAGTCTTGTCTTTGTTTGGTGGGTGTTTTGATCCTCAGCTTCTGTTTGCCCTCTCTGGTTCATAGGAGGATGTGGCGACTGTGTGTTGTCTGGTGGGTAATTCTTCTGGAATACTGTTAGGTGTGACCACTGTGGGTTCTGAGTAAAATGTGTTTCTAGGTATTGAGAACTGATACTTAGGAATGTGGATAGGTATGGGAGGCAGAGGTTCCACAGGAATGAGGAAAGCAGGGTTATCTACCAGGATCTTCTTAGTTCCTTGGGGTTGGGGCAAAGTGAGAGAAGGTCACTGGTAGAATTAGAGATGAAACAGAGATTGGATTTAGAGGAGAGAAAGGATACTGAAGATCTGAAAGTTGCCTACATCCTTCACTGATCTACTTGTTTCTCTGGCCAGCTTGGCAGTGGGGTTCCAGGAAATCCTTGCTGGAGTACGGGGTAAGATAACTGGATGAGTGTGTGGGAAGGAACTTTGGAGGAGAATATCTGTGTGATCCACTGGAGATAGTGGCGCGGGGGTGGGGGGGCATTTATGGGGAGAAGACTACAACAGGTAATCTGTAAAGTCATCTTGGCTGAGGTGTTTTCCTTGCACACCTGTCAAGAGTCCCTCTAGTGTGTAATTAATCTGATTATTAATAATTTGCACCTAGAGCAGCGATCTTACTTTCAGAAGACACTGAACAAATATTAGTTGGGTACATGAATGACTCTCAAATATGCATTTCTCCAGTGAAATATGTCTCCTGAGCTTCAAAGCTATACAACTACTTACTACATACCTACAGAAAGTTTACAGATACACCCTAAGCGGTACAAAATCTTCAATTTTCTACGCATTCCCAGTACCTCTCAGTTACCTATTTGAAGAGGAAACTTTATTTTACTAACTTTCCAATTTACAACTACCACCAAACTAAATTGTTTCAAAGAAGTTTCTTAATTATCTGTCTTATATGTTGCTTCCAATGTTTCAAAACTTAGCAATGGAATGATAGAGACTCACAGGATTTGTGGGATCATAGGGACCATGGGGCTCATGAGCCTTTGTGAGCTCCTTTTGAGGTCACTATGCACCCTAAAGTTACTGAAGTGGGCAGTGGTGTAACTGCTGCTACATAGCCAGGGAACTCATCAGTCATGTGACTTCATGGCTCATCTATACCACATGTAAGTGGGATTGCTCACTGATGTAGCTGCCTGTAAGTTGTCCCTGGGTGGGGGGTGGGGGTGGGGAGTGGTATAACTGCTTCAAGTGACCCTGGCTTCTGTAAATAACTGTAATAGATGCATTTGCTCAGCAACCTGGACTTAGAAGAACCATTGCTCTCTCTCTGGATTGACTAGGCATAGGCATTTCTTCAAGTCTTCCCCAGGAAAAGGCATATAACCAAATCATGACAGAAGCCTGTGGAGAGAAGGCTACCTACTTATAGTATTTGCAAATTTAAAAACAGCATAAAGAAGTCAGGCTCCCAATATTTCCTTCACAAATAAACCAAAATGGTCTAAATTCTTCCAATTATTCCCTATCTTCCAGTAGTACTATGGACTAGGGAATAAATATTATATGAACCTAACGAGACATTTCAGATCCAAACTACACAGACTTTGAGCATGGGGAAGGGTTATGATATCACAGAGGCAAGGTTAGTGGAGAAGAAATAGACTAAGTTGATTCTCTGAAAATGTCAAAGTTAGTCAATCAGACAAGAAGAATAAAGTCCTATTCCACCAATATTGTAATCATATTAATGCAATTACAAAATGTGTTGGGTTCCAGAGGACTTTAGGAGAAGTAAATAGAATACTCAGAGTGGAAGAACCAATAATAAGTGTTTCTTTTCTGACTTTAACTAGCTATAACATTTATAACAATTCTGTGAAGTAGATATTATTATTTTTTAAAGAAAAAAATGAAATATCAATGTGGGTAACTTTCTAAAAGTCATGAGCCTTGTAAAGAAAGAACTAAGATCCAAATTCTAAGGATAGCTCAAATTATAACTTGTGCAGTAGAACTGTCTTTTAAAGAATTATATTGCCATTTTCACACACACACATATATATATAATTTGATTTTAAAATATGTGGTGTTTCAAATAGCATCTATTAATTATTCTTAAAACAGTGAATAGCTAGATACAAAAGATAAATATTTTGAAATATGATGTCATTTATACATGGGAGCTCACACAGTTGAGCCTACTCAAGCAGAACAAGATGCTGGTTGCTAGGGAAGAGAAGTCGGGAGAGGAGAAGTTAGCTAGGGTATATAAATGTTCTAAAATGAATGTGCTCTGGTAATCTAGTGTGCAGATTGCTGACCATAATTAATGGTACACATTGGTTACTTCAAGTTTGGTGAGAAAGAGTTTGTCCTTAAAGTATACACACTCATGCATATGAGTGTACACTAACACAACACACACATACAAAGTGTACCTATGGGTGGTCATGAATATGCTAATTCATTTGACTGTAGAAAACTACACAGTATCAGACAAATATCAAATGATCACACATATTACATTTTTATCAGTTATGAATTTATATTTTTATACTTAATGAGCAAGTAAAATTTAAAAGTTGACTATTTTGAATAACTTCATGCAGTGATTCTCAGTGCATATTTTCTGGACTTTCAATGCCTCTAGTGAAACTTTCATATATATATCATATATATCATGTTATTTACCAGAAAACATTTGTCACAGTAGGTAACATTCATTTTTTACTGCTAAGCCTCGCACTAATGGCATCATACTGATAGTGAACCATCCTTAGCCTTCAATTTTTGTCTAGACATTTCACAAGTTTTGAGATGAGAAAAACAAACAATACAGAAGAATTTTATTAGATTTGTCATTGACGTCAGCGAGGGCTTCGTGCACACTAAGCTTGACATCTACCACTATGGCATTAAGCCATAACCAGCTTTGTTTTTGTTCAAAGATACTTACAGAATTATCACTGCGTCAGCTCTGACTCTAGGTGCTATGGTTCTAGCAATGAGCTGGGTTGAGCTCGGGCCTTCAGAGAGCTTCAGTTCATTGGGAGAAAAGTGGGAGTCATGTCTGCACACAGGCAAGGAAGACAGTCATCTGGGAGTGGGGGAGGGGAAGGCAGAGAGGCTAGGGTGGAAATTTGATAAAGTATAACAATAGGTCCAGATAGTACAACTGACTGGAAGAGCTTGCTTTCCAGCTTGGCATTGCTAAGATCAGTCAGGGAGCGTGCATGGATCCATGCTTACCTAAGTTAATTAGTTGAGTGAGATTCCTAAGGAAAACAACATATGACTGAGAATGTTTGCATTCTAATATGTAAATTTCATTGCTGCACATAAAAATGATATATGGTTAAGTTTTACTTCTAAGTTTTGTTGCTTTTCCCCTATGGTTTTATAAAACATTTTAATGGATTTAGTGTTAAAATTTTTGTAGGAAATGTCCACAGGCTTAGTATGCATGTACATGTATGAATTCACATTTATATGTCGCTGAAATAAAGCACTTATCAAACAAATAAAACATGAAGATTGCTCTACTAGTTGAAGGGTAGACTAGAGCATGTTTTCATCTTTTGCAGAGAGAGTTTTGTCTTGTTCCAGGTTTGAGAGGGATGTGAAAAGCATTTTCATAGGTAATGCAGAAAGTAGGTTTAGGTGTTCCTTAGATAAAAAACCTGAGCCTCTTTTCTCTGAGTCACAATGTATAATTTCACGAAGGTCACTGCAACTCCCATGTACCTCCTGGAGGAAATTCTTGACATCAGCTCGAAGGTGCTCTTCTAAGAGACTCACTATAGAAACATCCATTTCCTTTCACTGTGTTTAATTTCAGACTCTGACATTGGCTAGTTAAGTGACCTTGGGCAAATTGCTTTCCCTCACAAAACTTTTGATTCTCCCTGACTAATTCTCCTTTTTCCATCACTCAAACAGGCCTTGAAATCTCATCTTCCACAGGCAGCAATCCCAATAAATTAGATAAGAAATGACTAATTCCAATATGGTATTTCTATTGTGCCTTCTTCCTATTTCTACTAACCGAATACATTTGTCCCCTGCTGTTTACGACTACTAAGCCAGTAAATGCCACATATAGACACACCTAGGGAAGGACAAGATTAACCTTTTAATATCATTGTTTATTTAAAATGAAACATTATCATCCCATGTGCATACAGAAATGGGGGAGGGTAATAATGCATTTCACCTGTTGCAAGGTTCATTCGAGCACTCCTTATATCAAAAAGATGTCCACAAGAGAAAAGCAAAGCCATTGTATTCAATTAAAATTTTATATGACATGGAGCTTAGAGAAGATTCATATAAAACTATTTTGGGGACAGTTCTGTTGAAGCATGTTTGCAGGACAAAGACTGTGCTCTAATGGCAAAGGGGAGGGCTCAGCAAGACCTCTTTGTTCATAATCTTCTTAACCTCCAAACACAGTGTAGAAATTCTCTGAGATGAAGATCTACCAATTTAATTTCTTATATATGTATCTACTTATTTATTTGTTAATTTTATTTACTTATTTTCCATGTCTCGGGGTGATAGGTAGGAGGTCAGAGAGTAACATCCAAATTTGTATATTTAGGGAATGTGTTATAAGGCCTCTCATATCGATGTTTCAGGTTATATTCCAAAGTAATTAGGTCTGACTTGCATGTTTCAGCCTCTTTGAAGCTATTTTTCCCCTCTACCCTCTAATTCTGCTCAATAAAACAGAGCACTTTTCCCGGTAAACCAATACTTTCTGGGGCATTGTAAATAAGTAGTCAATTTTGTGGTCAGAAGCAGTGTGTGAGTGGTTCTGATCATTTCTAATAGAGGGATCACATACCTGTCATGCTGGTATGAACACCAGGGAAGGCATTGTTTCCTGAATCCCAGAATACTCAGCACCCTGGGGACTAACTAAAGTGCTTGAACCAGTGTGAGTTGGGGATAATTGAGGTTTGATGCCTGGTAGGTACCTGGCTCCTTCACTTGTCAAATAATGTCAATGAGAGTACACACGTGGAAAGGTATCGGGAAATATTGTTTCTAGTGCTGCTGCTGTGCTGCTCTGAATATATAATCTACTTCCCACTCAAGAGCATTGTAAGAATTAATGAGAACAAAATTCTTTTGTGGGCTAGGTGAAACATCCTGATCTTTGTCTGTGCCAGAGAAATGGGCTGACACTAAATAACCCAAAGGCCCGGCAAACAGAGCAACCTGGGTATTAACACATGTAGCACAGTGCATCAATATTATGAGTGATTAAATTAACCATCACCTGAATGTAACAATAGCTAAACCAGGCCGTGCAGAAAATTGCACACAGCCTCTGAGCATGGGGCAGTGAAGAAGATCACAGCACTTCAGTGTAAGCTAGGCAGAGGAAGAACTAAATTAAGACTGTTTGGTTCCTAGGAGTTCTTGGCTCTCTTCCAGGAAAAGCTTCTCCTGCAATTAAACATCAAGAGGGCATTAGCATACCACCTTCACATTCAGGGCTATGATGTTTAGTAATCTGTTTTGAAGGCATATAGAAGATGAGGAAGAGCATCCTTACACATGGACAACGGTCACACAACAAACAAACCCTGTTTTGTCTTTCCTTTTACACTGAAAATCTCCAGCACCCTGGTGTTTGGTACTGGGGGGGGGGGGTGGGGCACAGATATAGCAAAAGACTGCTTCTACTGGTGTCCCAACAGCATTAACAAGGATTATTGTGGGAGTGTAGGATAATACCGCACATTGTTATACTGAGCATTCATTAGAAGAAAGAAAAGTGTGAGAACCAAACAGTGCACATCCTAATCTGGATCACTCCTTCCTGGTCCTAGGGCTGTCCTAATAATCCCCCTCAGGGATGGGGGAGGAATCATATTTTTGTTTATTGTTATAATAATAAAGCATTCCTGAGTCACTGAAGGCATCAGATCTCACCATGTGGTCTTTTGCGCTCTCTAGTCACTCTGTTGCTCTGCAGACTCCTGGGATTTTAACTTCCCTTGGCTTTTTTATGCTTAAACTGTCTCTTTCCTCTGTTTCTGCTGTTATGTAGGAGCCTAGTGAATGCTGGTTACTGGTATGGCTTCACTGAAAATAATTAGGAATAGCACTGATCCTGAAGCAAAACAAGTGGCTGGTTTAACAACCACCCTTTCCCAGCTTTCTGCCAGATTAATGACATAAACACCTGCTTAAAATGTGGCAAATCCTTTACTTCCTTTAGAAACAAGAACAATAATAAAACCACAAATTTGTTGTTATTGTTGTTTGCAAAAAGATAGCTTTGAAGAAAGAAACGTGTATTGTGTATTAGGAGGCTACTTGCCACAGTCTGGCCATATTTGGGACCCAAGGACCAGCATCATAAATTACATCTTCATTACAGATTTTTCTTCTGAGGCGTTGCAATGGCAATTTGGTCAAGTGGACATCCTGTGTTCTCAGGCTGATAAAAGGCAAAGGAGTTAACAGTGTAATCACTGTCACAGAGACAGATGATGAAGTCTTATTCACCATCTACGTCATGACAAAACCCAAGAACATCCTTCTTCCTAATCATTCAGACTTCCTGTAGTAGTCTGAATTAAAGTGACCCCCATAGGCTCACAGGAAGTAGCACTATTAGGAGGTGTGGCCTTATCAGAGGAAGTGTATTGATGCAGATGGGCTTTGAGGTTTCAGAAGCTCAAGCTTGGCCCAGTGTTACTCCCCCTTCCTGTTGCCTGTGGATACAGATGCAGCATTCTTGGCTACTGTTCCAGGTCTGCCTGCATACCACTGTGTACCTTGCCATGATGACAATGGTCTAAACCTCTGAACTATAAGCCAGACCCAGTTAAATGTTTTCCATTATAAGTGTTGTTGTGGTCATGGTGTCTCATTACAGCTATAGAAACCCTAACTAGGATAGTTCCCTAACATCATTCTTTGTCACCCTGACTGTTTCTCCACAAAGATGTTGCTATTAAATTATCTGCAGTTTGACAAATGCTGTCCTCTCCCACACCATTCAGTTTCCTATATTCTTCTTTCCTTCCCTTACACAGGTAGACTTACTATATCTCCATGTCAACACTTGTAGCAAGGCACCATTGCTATTTTTGTGGTTTCTCTGTGGATTGAACATTTCTTAAGCACATATGATACATTCCAGTTTTCTGATCCTGCCTATTGAACAGAAAACACAGTTTTTGATATGCATTAAGTATAATGAATAAGCATTACAGTATGACCCATGGTTTACACATTCAGGATCTCACAGTGTTCAACATAAAGGCAGAAAGATGGTTAGGCACCATTCCCATACCCCCGACCCACCCATCTTCCATTCTGTAATTAAACAGTAACATTTCCTGTGTACTTAGAAATACAGGCTCATTTACATCTTGTTTGTTATTATCAATGATGTCCTGGTGTGCATGATGTACCAACTTTTCTGTAAAGGACATTATTACTTTTAAAATTTTTATCTCTCATTAGTACACTGGGAACACTGTCATGTTCTCTACTTTCTCTTCACTACTACAATTGTATATTCCTATATTAGTGTGTTTTAGAATTTCAAAAACATATTGTACATGATTAGTGTAGCCTGGAAAATTGTTCTGCTCCATGAAGTTATACAGGTGTCCAAGTTACTTCTACTGGGCTTCTATTGCCTTGGAGACATAGTCACAGCTGGTTGTCACTAGACAGCCTATAGGAAACAACAGGAAAGAAGGCAGGAAGTAGTACCTTTTAAAAATCATTTAAAAATTATATCAGCATATGATTATTCTGTAAAATGATGTAGCCACATGTGTTTATTATATTGTTCCTATTCACTCCCTGTTATCCTTGCTTTCCCCCTTTTCATCCTAAATAGTTCCACCTACCTTCACATCATACATATAAATATGTTTGATTCTGTAACTTGCCCATTGTGAGTGGACCATACATGGAAGTGCAGTTGTCGCTGTTGTATGTTGAATTGAATTATTTTAAGTGTATTATGAAGAGTGGACTCCATGGGTCAGGTAGTATTTCTGTTGGCAGTGTTTTGACAGTTGTCCATACTGATTTCCATAGAGGCTGGATTATTATACTCCCACCATGAATGTATATGGTTCCCTATGCCCCACTTTTAACATCATTTTGTTGTATGATAGCCATTTTGATTGAGGTGAGAATCTTAGTATAGCTTTGATTAAGCATGTCTGTAATGCTTAAAAATGTAGAACCTTTTTTCATATATTTATTGGCCATTGTTAATTTTTATTTGAGAAATATCTAATTTATTTACCTGTTTGTAGAGTGGATTCAACAATTTTGATAGGAGCTATATAATATCCTTTCAATTCACAATCCAGTGAGGAGACCAGAAGATACAACGAAGGTTAGAAAATGGGTGCCCAAGATGAGTATACTTGTATCTAGCTAATAATGTCATTACAGAATAAGAGCTGGTTTTAGGTGACAGGTAACAATTTAATTGAATTTCTTAATTAGAAATTAAATCTGAAAGCATATCATTTTGAGAGACAACTAGTTTTTGGGGAACTACTATTTTGTCATGTTCATGTGTAGAATTTCAAGAGACAGATTGGGTTTCTGACAGATTTCTGAGTGCATGGCCTGTGGCAGGCTGCTAACCCTTATGCAATTACATTATCTAACTAAAAATGGTATAAATAATAGATCTACTTTTTATAGACAGGATTTAAATTACTTAATTCAGATAATAATTGAAAAGGCAACTGGTACATTTTAAATATAATTCATTTTCATCATTTTTTTCTGTTTCTATAGATGATACTATTTCTTTTTCTTCCTGTGATTATAAATATGTGTAAATATTTGCTGAAATGCATGCTATGAGCATCAAACAATTATGGGAGTTCACATTTCTATGACCTATATTCAATTTACATAGAGTTCGACTTCCAACCTCACTTTCAAACTCCCAATTATTATTTACTAATTCTTTCAGTGTATCTCACTGTTGACACTTTCCATATCTAATTTATTGTAAGGTCTCTGGATTTTCTACCAGGTAACTAAATTCATTAATATTGATTGTGAACTCAGTCTTGAGTGGAATATCTCCACCAAATCCCTCACTTGGGGCTCAGAGAATCTGGATAGGAGGGGGCAGAAAGAGTGTAGGAGCAGAAGGGACGGAGGACGACAAGGAAACAAGGCCTTCTAAACACAACAGGGCTGACAACACATGGCTGTGGCAGCATGCACAGGGCCTGCACAAGTCTAAGGCAGCAGGAGTCCCAGCACCGAGAGGGACTGAACACAAGCCCTGCATTCCTAACTCAGAAGCTATCTCCAATTGATATCTGATTGCAAAAGAAAAATTACTTTTCTGCAACAGAGTCTCACTAGGTGTACAAACCACTCTTAAGACAAACCCATGCCAGGGCAAAATGAATTCAATGGCACTTTAGAAGGTTCCTTGTCTTATTTATAATGCTTTGTCTGTCTGTCCATCTGTCCATCCATCCCTCCCTTCTACTCTCCCTCCCTTCCTTCCTTCCTTTCATTTTTTGTTTCTTCCCAGGCCTTGTGTGTATATATTTTGGTATTTAGTGGGTCTTTTTTAAAAAATAGGATTTCTATATGTGTTCAAATGTGTGTGTGTGTGTGTGTGTGTGTGTGTGTGTGTCTATGTGTGTTTCTTATGATTTGTCTTTGACTCTTCTATTCTTGTTTGTTTATTTTGTCCTATTGCAGTTTGTTTGTTTTTTTGTTCTGTTTTGTTTTAATTTTATTTTATTTTTGTTTTCTTATTTTTTAGATGCCTATTTGTATGCTAATGAGAGAGAAAAAGAAAAGGTATGGATTAGGGTAGATGGGTAGTCAGGGAGGATCTGAAAGGAATTGGGGGAAGGGACACCATAATCAGAATATATTATATGAAAAATCTAGTTTCAATACAAACAAACAAAGACTGTATGTGGATTGATGTAGGTGTAGATGTAGATAGAATGCAGTCAAATGACATGTCTTCTAAAGAGAAATATACTTTGTGCATTGTCCCTAAACTGTGTTTTTGTCTTTTCAATGATCTTTTAAACTAATTTTCTATATTTGTAGACTTGAGAAGACAGGTATCTTTAAAGTAGTAAATACTGAAGTTTGTTATATTCACATCTAGAGGCATAATAATGCAAATATTAATATAGGCTTAAATTGTTAAGTATAACAAAAGTTCTCACTAAACAATTAAGAATTCATACACATTGGATGGAATGAAACTTAATCTCACTTTTTAAAAAACAATAAGGTAAAACAAACAATTTTGTGAGCCCACTGCAAGAATAAGGATAATGAAATCATGCTTTGATTGATAGGCTGCCAGCTTCTGGTAGATCTCAAGAAAGAATATGACTTGCAATAAGAAATAGGCATCAAGTCACTTTCTCTGATGGTGCCTGAGAAATATTTCTTCTTTTTTGGCTTTTTTAACTTCATATTCTGTTTTCTGGTCAGCAATAGTTCAGAATTCAAAATGAACACCCATAATGAATTATAAGCACCTATATCAAATAAAATCTTTGTATTGCACCATTGTGAGCCTAATTCTTCTTCTTTGAAATACTTTTATGGTCCACTATAATTCTATTTAAGCATCTGGAACATTGAGAGAAATCTTTTACTTTAAAGTCAGCTAATACAAACCTTAGTTTCATCTTCAATCTAGTTTCTCCTTGCCCTATAACATAGTATCTTTACAGCTTTCAGAGCTTAGAACATAGACTTCTTTAAGGAACCATTATTCTAACAAATACAACAACCATAAAAACATATTAGAGGTTGGGGATTTAGCTCAGTGGTAGATCACTTGCCTAGCAAGCACAAGGCCCTGGGTTCGATCCCCGGCTTTAAAAAAATATTAGAATATTGAACCTCTTTTACCTGCAGTATAACAAGGTAAAAGTCAAGCAAATCAAATAATTAGTTTGGGGATCTGGACTTGAACTAATTCAGTATTCTTCTTTAGGGAATATTCATTTGTGACCTTCAAAAAATGGGTGTTTTAAAGTAGATAGTATTCAAATCAGATTATGGATGTAAATTAAAGGGCATTTAATCAATAGTACATAATTCAATTGTTCTCCAATTCTCTTTAGTATTCAGTCAACTTATTCTTTTGAATTTGTAATCATTTTAATGACAAATATCAAAGTTTGAGGCAGGGAATCTGTAAGGTTCAGTACATTCAAATTTCAAACTGAAACTTTTTATGCAATAAGTACAGGCAAATATTTGTCTGCATTTAAGGACAGATTTGGAAGTAATACATTGTTTTCTGTTACTGTGCTTATACAGTCTGGGTTTTACAGATCTTTACTACACTTATCACAATTGTCAAGGAGAGATTTACAATAATCTCTATAGTATTACTCCAGCGATCTTGGAAAATTTTGGTAGATACACTGTGTGAAACAACAATATATTCTTTTTAAATTAAAATGCAAATGTATATCTTCAATTTAATTCACACAGCTCTTGTATTTAAATAACACCCTACATCCTATCTGACAACAACAGATTAAAAGTGATTACCATCAACTACAAAAACAACAGAAAGCTTAAAAACTCATGGCAACTCAACAACAATCTAATGAATGAAAAATTAAGAAAGAAATTAAAGCCGGGCAGTGGTGGCGCACGCCTTTAATCCCAGTACTCAGGAGGCAGAGGCAGCAGATTTCTGTGAGTTTGAGGCCAGCCTGGGCTACAAAGTGAGTTCCAGGAAAGGCACAAAGCTACACAGAGAAACCCTGTTTCGAAAAACCAACCCCCTCTCCCCCAAAAAAAGGAAAGAAAGAAATTAAAGACTTTCTGGAATTGAATGAAAATGAACATACCCAAACTTATGGGACTCAGTGAAGGTGGTTCTAAGAGGGAAGTTCACAGTATCAAGTGCTGACATGAGAGAGAGAGAGGGAGAGAGAGAGAGAGAGAGAGAGAGAGAGAGAGAGAGAGAGAGAGAGAGGAGAGAGGCCTTATACTAGTAACTTAACAGCACACATGAAAGCTCTAGAACAAAAAGAAGTACACACACACGCACACACACACACACACACACACACACACACACACAAACCCATACAAATAATCAATGAAATTAAAAGTTGATTTTTTTGAGAAAATCAGTAAGATTGACAAACACTTAACCAAATTAATTAAAGGCAGAGAAAATATCCAAATTAACAAAATTAGAGATGAAAAGTGAGACATAACAACAGACACTGAAGAAATCCAGAGGATCATAAGGACATGCTTTCTGCCTGTGCTCCACCAAATTGGAAAAAATCTAAAAGAAATTTATGATTTTCTTAATAGACACCACTTACCAAAGTTAAACCAAGAGCAAATAATCAATTTAAACAAATCGATTGATCCTATTGAAATAGAAGTAGTATTTAAAAATCTACCAACTAGAAAAAGCCCAGGTCCTGGTAGTTTTCATGTAGAATTCTTCCAGAATTTCAAACAAGATTTAATGCCAGTACTCCTGAAATATTTCCATAAAGCAGAATCAGAAAGAACATTGCCCAATTCATGTTAAAAGACTATAGTTATCTGGCTATCCAAACCACATAGAGAATCAATAAACAAAGAAGAACTATAGACTAATTTCTGTTATGACCCAACAGATCATATATATATATACAGCCTTCCAATTTAGTGTTTTTTTATGGCATTCCTGAGTATGTGAGCAAGAGAGTGACTGCTTCTATCTCTCTTTCTTGTATGTTTTCCTTTTGTTTATTTGTTTTGTCCAATCCAGTATATTAGTTTTTGTTTTATCTTATTTTTATTTTATTATTTTTCCCTTAGAATCCTGTTTGCTTTCTCATAAGATACAGAAAAGGAGTGGATCTGGATTTGAGAGGAGATATGTCTGGCAGGGGTGGAGGGAGGGGAAACCATAATCAGGATACATTATGTGAGAGTGGGGGAAGCTATTTTCAATAAAGGAAAAAAGAATCCAAACTGAAAAAAGAATACAAAATGAAATTAGAAATTGTTTATGTTGTAGGTCAGAAAACTTTAATAGACATTGAATGAATATTTGAAATATTCATATATAAAAGGAAAAAGTATTAGTCTGTCATGTTTTGTGAATCTTCTACTTTGGCTCCTGTCAGATTCTGCTTCATGCTTTGTTTCATACTCTCTGGTACTGGGTGCATGTCATTCCATGTTCTGTGTCATCCTCATTTGTGCTTTTGCTGTCATAAAATGGATATATTTCTTTTTTTTCATGGTCCTATATGCATTTTCTTTTCTATTATTATTAAGAGATTTTTCCTATTCCTTTTGCACATCAACCATAGATTCCCCTGTCCTCCCTCCTCCCATCCCCAGCCTTCCCCTACGAACCCATGCCCCCATTTCCACCTCCTCCAAGGCAAGGTCTCCCATGGGGAGTCAGCAGAGCCTGGTACATTCAGCTGAGGCAGGTCCAAGCCCCTCCTCCCTGCACCAAGGCTGCGCAGTGTCTTACTGTAGGCACTAGGTTCCAAAAAGCTGGCTCATGCACTAGGACAATGTCCTGGTCCCACGGCCTGGGGGCCACCTAAACAGTTCAAGCTAAATAACTGTCTCACTTATCCAGAGGGCCTGGTCCAGTACCACGGGGGCTCCTCTGCTATTGGTTCACAGTTCATGTGTTTCCTCTAGTTTGGGTAGTCATCTCTGTACCTTTTCCAATCATAGTCTTGATATCCCTTGCTCTTAATCCCTCCACTCTCTTATCTATTGGACTCCTGGAGCTCTGCTTCAGACCAGCCTTGGATCTCTGCATCTGCTTCCATCAGTCACTGGATGAGTGTTCTATCATGACAGGGTATTCAGCCATCCAATCACCAGAGTAGGTCAGCTCAGGCACCCTCTTGACCATTGCTAGTAGAAGTAGTCTATGATGGAGTCATCTTTGTGGATTCCTGGGGACCTCCCTAGCACCCTGCTTCTTCGTAATCCCATGGTGTCTTTATTCATCATGGTATCTCTTTCCTTGTTCTCCCATTCTGTTCCTGATCCAGCTAGAACCTCCTGTTCTCCTAAGCTCTCTTTCCCCTGACCCTTGCCCTCCATTACCCCCCCACACACCCCCAGTTTGCTCACGTAGATCTCATCCAGTAAAATGGATGTATTTCTAATGAATCCTATAGATGCACAGACAGCTTTGTCTGCTGCTTGAATGCTTTAACAGTTTTAAACTTACTGTCTGTACAGTCCTAAATCTTTTGTTTTTCTCTATTTAATCATTTAAACTTATATTGAAATGTTTATACATTTTTACTTAAGTTCTTATATTTAAAATTCATATCTTATAAGCAGTATATTATTAGATATTTCTTAAATTATTGATAAGTTTAGACCTTTATTCACCATCTCATTCATTCATTTTCTCTGTGGCTCATCTTTTTTTAAAAAATGTTTTTGTTTTGAAACTCTCATTTTTGCCAGTTTTTAAATTAAGCTGTTTTAGAGAGCTGGGGAGATGTCTCAGCAGTTAAGAATGTATGCTGCTCTAGAAGAGCAGTACTCTAGGAGAGAACTCTAGTTTGCTTCTCAGAACCCAAGTGTCAGGTGACTCACAAATGCCTCTAACTCCTGTTCCAGGGTATCTGACACCTGTGGCATCTTCATTCACATGTTCCCACACACAGACACACCCACATACACATAAATGACAATAAATCTTAAAAATTAATTTGAGAAAGAATTAAACTGTTTCTGCTATATGACACTTCCTATAAGAAAGCCTTAGATATTATTTTACTATTTTAGTGACTATTCTAAAACAATATTGAGAATGCACTTTCAAGTTTATAAAATATATATCATGTAATATAATAAATATGATGATCATATCAAGTTTAATATAAAATAAGATTTCCAGTAAAATGTTCAGCTGTCAACTTTCTGTAACATTTTCCCTTTGTTGAAGAAAATCAAAGCTTTTTATCTCTAGTGGTTCTGTTGATAATCTCGTTGATAGCTGGTCATTTCCTGCATTCTGTTGTTGCCTGAGCTACTTTCCAAACAGCAATTTTATACTGAGACTCTCTTTGCTTTTATTGTTTTAACAGGTACTCTTCATAGACTGTGAGACTTAGTTCTAGTAGACTGTTCATAAGTTCTGGTGGCCTTTTGTAATATTAGTGGTCATTGGAATACTTTCACAAGTGAAAATATATAGAAAACTTGAAAGAAATGGTGGGGAACTTACTTAAAGGGCGGGAGGGGGAAGGACAGGGGAACCTATGGCTGATGTGTAAAATTAAAACACAAACATAATACTAATACTAATAATAATTTTTAAAAATGTGACAATTTAAAAAGATAACAAACTGCAAACTCTAACATTCAAAATGCACTGTCTTTAAATACACAAGTCAAAAACGAATGGTTTGATACAGATGAGGGCCAGATTCTGTAAATATCCAATAAGTAAACTCAATGTGGTAGTACAGATTGTGATTTCCATACGTGGGGAGTGGAGGCAGGAAGACGGGGTTTCAGGTGGCTTGACTATAGAGTCAATATCTCAAGACAACAACAACCAAACAAAATAAGGTATAGAAAGACAGATATAACACACATTTACTGAACTTAACAATACCTAAAAAATAATGTGAAGACATAAAAAGAAACTTGGGTCTTAGGGTAGCTCAACATCATAAATGTATCGATATTCCTATAAGTAGTAAATATAAACTATAAAATTACAGTGTAAACACTAATTAGTGCCTGTCTTTCGTCATTTTAAAACTCAATTTGATTGTGAGGTTTCTTTGGTGAAACAAACTAGAATACTTTTACAGAGAAGGAATACTGAAGGATAGAAATAAGCAATCACATTGGGTTTTACATGGAAATAAGTAGTCATTGAAGTGATTCAAATACATTGAAAAGTTCCCCTAATTTAAAAGTGTTATGTTAGGCAATGGATAGATAAATGAGTCAGACAAGAGAAGAGAAAATAACAAACTTTAAGTATTTAACTTAGACTTTTGTATAGAAAAAGGATAACATCTCAAATAATACCAAGTGGACATTTTAGTAAGTGGTATTATTTGACCTGGAAATCTTGTGGAAAATGATGGACCTGACAGTCTATCCTAAATCACCTATGTATTTGTGGAGGTGTGTGTGTGTGTGTGTGTGTGTGTGTGTGTGTGTGTGTGTGTGTGTGTGTGTGTGCGTGCGTGTGCGTGCGCGTGTGTGTGTGTGTGTGTGTGTGTGTGTGTGTGTGTGTGTGTGTGTGTGTGTGTGTGTGCGTGCGTGCGCGTGTGTGTGTGTGTGTGTGTGTGTGTGTGTGTGTGTGTGTCTTTACTGTCAGTTTGTTAGTCATTTTATTGGTCAGCTTTCTCTATGGGAACAGAACTGACAAAATGAGAGTGAAGCTGAGAATCCAGTAACTGCTTAGCCCAGGAGGGTGAATACCTCAGCAGTCCCAGTCTGATGCTGAAGACCTGGAGGATTCCAGGGGAGCGACTGGTCCTCAGTCCATGATAGAGAGCTAAAAAAAAATCTGGGTTTCAAGACCTGCTTTTGAAAAACCTGTTTCAATATCAGTAAAGAATGGCTATGGCAGCAGCAAGGTATCATCAGACAAGGTGACCTGCCATCATGGAGACTAACCAAACACTTCTCTTTCTCGCACACTCTTTTATCTCCACCACCATCAGAATGGACTGCTCATCTTTAGGTTGGGTCTACTCACAGCAATTAAATTGACTACTACTATCCCACCCAGGTGTGCCATTGTCTTGTTTGTTAGTTGACTCTAGATCCAGTCAAGTTGACAACCAAGATTAACTCCTCACAGTCATCCTATGACAGACTCTACTAGATGTAATGTCATGTCCATCAGTCTTTGGTATGGTCGGACACTCTTCTGTGCATAATCACTGTATCAGTATTCATGCTACTAGAATATGGTCACAAAAACATTTCCAAGTTTCCATTTCTTAAAAAAAATATTCATGTTTACTGTAGCTAGAGGAATTTCAAGACCTCTTTTAGCTTAAGTGTAACTTAATGAAACTATAATTTTAATGGATATCAAGGGTAACACTCATATTCGAGTTCTAGTCTATAATTGATCATCAAAAATAGTAAATATGTCTAACGTAGTATATAAATGAGTCTAACAATTGTGAAAACAATAATATGATTCCTAAAGGAATTAGAATAAAACTAATATGCAATCCAGTAACTTAATGTCTGAATATATATCCAAAGAAAAATAAAATCAGTTTGTCAAGGAAACATCTACACTGTCTTGTTTATTGCAGCAGTATTTACAACAGCCTAGATATAGAGCACTTTCTAAGTGTCCATCAGTGGCTAAGAGGATTGAAAACACACAGAGTTGAAAAGATTGAAAACACACAAGATCGGTTACTATCACCCACATGTTAGCTCACAACCACCAGCAATTCCAGCTCCAAGTGAATCCAGTGCCCTCTTTTGCCTCCTTGGGTACCAGGTATGAAGTGGTATACACACATAAAGACAGCTAAACAGTCATACACATGAAATAAAAATAATCTGTCAAGAAGCAAATAACTCAAAGCCCTATCATCTACACATATAATGGAATGTCATTTACCTCTAAAAAGAGGATAGCTCTGTCATTTGCAATTATGTGGGTGAATCTAGAGGACACTGTTGTTAAATGAAATAAAGAAGAAAAATACAACTGTGGTGGGACCTGGTGACACAAGTCTGCTTATTAATTAATTCAGCTACTTAAGAGGCCGAGGCAGGAGATGACAAATTCAAACCTTTCTTGGGATAGAGAACAATTTCAAGGCTAGGTTTAGCAAATTAATGAGACTTGTCTCAAAATAAACATCAAGCTGAGTGCTGAGGATACAGCCCTCTGGGAGGGGCAGTATTTGTCTAGCTCGTGCTGAGGTCCTAGTTTCCATCTCTAGTAGTTAACAAGGGTTAAAAGGATGAGCAGAAATTGTGAAATTGTGAGATATTGGTCAAATTTTTAGATAAAAAGAATAAACTTAAGTGATATATTGTACAATGTGGGAAATACAGCTACTAATGTGACCTGGGGAAATGTGTAAAGAATGTGATAGACAAAAGGTGATGTTAGTGATTCAACATGACATGCACTTTTGAGCATTACACTGTACCTCATGGAAGCATACAATTTTATTGTTACTGTGATAATAATGATGACAATTTTATTTAAATATTTATAGATTTAAATTTTTAAAGCCAGAGGAGGGAACCAGATACCCTAGAGATACAGGCAGTTGAGTCACCTGATATGGGTACTGGAAACCTGACTTAGGTCCTTTGCAAGCTCTTAACCACTGACCCATTTCTTCATCCTCCTGATTAAGTATTAAAAAAATGAAAAACATGTACGTGTGTGTGTGTGTGTGTGTGTGTGTGTGTGTGTGTGTGTGTGTATGTTTAAAACAATCACTTCATGAATAAAGATACCATGGATTGAAGATCAGGAAGGAGATTACGGGAAGGTTTGGAGGGAGGAAGGGGAAGGGAGAAGTGGTATAATTATATTATAATCTCAAAAAACAGAAGAAATAATATTTAATATTATAATAAAATTTCAGACCTTTCATAAGCTGTCCAATCATGGTTTCCTTTCCTGCTCACCTCTCACTGGGCTTAGAATCTGATAAAGCTCCTGGGCACACCCCTGTTGCTATGGGATGGGATCCAAAGTTTATGGACCAGTAATCTGATGTAGAATGACAAGTCCTGTGGAATGAACTAAATCTTCCTTTTACTCTGATCAGCCTCTCACAGGGAACACCTGGTCACAGCTCTAGTCACTGCCTCTAGCCATCTTCCAAAATCACTTCCAGTAGGCGAGCTTCTCCACTTCACATAGCGTCCAACATCTTCTCTTTCCTCATATTTGCTGACACGAATCTTGCCTCATTTGCAAGCCTGCATACTGCCATGTCTTCCTTATGATGCATTTCCTAGACATCCTCTGTGGATTCAATGAAGAATTTGCTTCAAGCCATTTTGGGAAATGGTAATTCATCTCTCCAATGATTGTGCCTATGGAACAGAGTCTTGGATTTTAGCAAACAATGTAATAAAGTCCTAACAGATAGAACTTGAGAAATTTTAGTGAAATGTCATGCCGACTCTTTTTCTGATGTATTGAGGAAGTGACAGAAGCTGTATAAATATCAGACACAATCCTAAAATATTTGAAGTCCTGAGAAGACACTAAGGATCAGAAAGTTACAGTGACACTTAGATTCTAGAAGCACATCTTTAGATTTGTGACTTTGAGCCAATAATTTCAGTGCAATTTCCTCCTCCGTATCAGTGAAACACTGTTCCAAGTACCATCCACTGCCTTCCAAAGTTTGACATTATTAACAAATGCTGAAGGTCAAGTGACTAAATTTACCTGCTTTATTTTAAAGAATATGGGAAAGAACCTTCCCAAAACATTTCACCTATTCTCTCCTCTGTATCTGTGAGAAAATTTATGTTTCTGTTTAAGTTATAAAGTGTATTTATTAGGGAAAATGGTTCCTTTATGTTTACCAGCCTATGAGTCCAGACTCTGAATAAGTGTTGCTCTCCAAGAGTAAAAAGCAGAAAGAAATTGGAGAAAAGTATACTTTTAAAATAAAAGAAATTATTTTTCTGATTAACTTTGAAATAACCTTAGGTTAACTTAAAAAAAAAAAAGAACTAGCAGTCAATCTCCACGTGAATTTTCAATACTTTCTTTCTTTTGATTCCCACAACTGTGCTAAAGAGGAAGCTGAAAGAAAAATATGCTTGATTAAAATATTGCCTATGGGAGAAGATTTTTATTTTTCTGACTTTTTAATTTCCGATGTTCAGAGATAATTATATTGTATAAGATTTACAGGGTGTTCAAATCAAAACTTGAGTCTGACAAAAGTTATTTATGCTGTAGTGAAAGTCAGTGCATATTGAAACAAATGGGGACTTCACTCGTGGGGCACAGCATTTGAGCATCCGTCTGACCTAGAATATCTACACACACAGTCACAAATTTATGTGAAAAGCTACAGAGTATTGAACAAGCATGCTTCTACTGTTGTAGAAACAAGAAACAAGTTATGGGATGATTGATCTATTTTTTCCTTGTAATTCAAGTGGATATATCTCATAATTGTAGAAGAGATGTGACAACGAGAATGGAGTGGCTGACTACTTTATATCTGCAGTCAGGAAACAGAGGTGTTGTAGTGACCAGGGTAAGAAACCCCAGTAAGCCATCTTCTCCTGCCTGCTCTCACCTCAAGGCCTTCCGGCAGATGGTGACCGAGTGCTCAAAGACAAGAGCTTATGGGAAAGCATTTCATTTTAAATCACGGAGAACGTGCAGCCATAATAATAAAATCCATAACTTAAAAAATAGATGTTCCCTCAGTGACTACAGAATATTTAGTAAAATAGAGACAGAGATTGTGATTCAGCAACATAAAATCCTCAAATGTGTCCTGCTACAAACATTACTAAGGAAGTAGAGAACGTTTTAAAAAACCCATTCCCCACTAAGATGCTAGCCCCTTTGACACAACTGATGCAAGTCTGAAGTGGGGAAAATAAAGAAATCAAGGCCTAACCCAATGCCAGCTGCAAGAGGACCATTTTTACCGGCAGGAGGTAATTACCTTGCTCGAAGCTAGCAAGGACACAAGAGAGAGTGAACATCCCTATCCCATCTCAGAAGTCTGTGGGATTCTTAGTGAACACAAATGGTCAGGGCCTTGAGTTTTATATTCTATCCACAGGGAAAAGAAAATAATAGTAATGCCTGGAAATTTCCTCCCTTCACCAATGTTATGGAGTAGTGATTGAGAACCGAGGATTAAAAAGTCTCTGAATGCCACAAGAATAGTTGTTGGGGAATATTATTTTAAGGTGTATTATTCTTGTTTATGTTGCATTTGTTTAACTCTATGAAGCTGTGTTACTTTGCCTGTCAAAAAATCTGATGGTCTAATAAAGAACTGAATGGCCAATAGTAAGACAGGAGAAAGGTTAGGTGGGGCTGGCAGGCAGAGAGAATATATAGAAGGAGAAATCTGGGAGGGGAAAAGTAGCCAGAGAAGGAGGAGGACATCACCAGGCACCCAGCTACACAGCAAGCCATGGAGTAAGGGTAAGATTTATAGAAGTAAGAGAATGGTGAAAGCCAGAGGCGAAAGGTAGATGGGATAAGTTAAGTAAAGCTGGCAAGAAACAAGCAAAGCTAAGGCTGGGCATTTATAAGTAGTAATAAGCCTCCATGTGTGATTTGTTTGGGAGCTGAGTAGTGCGCCCCCCAAAAGAGCAAAAACAACCAACAACAGATAGTGGGGACCCCTGCAAAAATAATTCAGCTCAATTAAATGATTAACTTTTTAGAATAGTTACAGTGTTTGATAGAAATAAACTCTGAAATTGTTTTACGAGTTCTGACCAAGCAATTTAGTATTTTAAGCATTAAGGGAATATAATCTATAATGACTCAATACTATGTTTGCTACCACTTATAGTTGCTCTTATGTCCTGTGCAACTCTAACTTCACTTCTATGTATTAGTCATGGCTTCCCTGAGTTGGGCTAATTTGCACACATGTATTTGATTTCTGGTAATGGTTGCAAATCATAATTGAACAGAAATCCATGTCATATAAATAACCCAGTCCAGCATCCCATTTGTTAGTCAAATATGGCTGTATGGCAGCCTTAAAATTTGTTGGGTGAAATGTCACTCCTCAGGTTGAGTACTGAAAGTCATTCAGGAGACATCAGAGCTGCTGAACAGGAACCATATTCTGACTGTGTTCACCTAAACCTGGAAGCATTCAGAAGAGCCCTGGGAAGCATTGGAAAGGCATGGGTCAGCTTTGAGTATTTTTAAATGTGAATTTGTCATGACAATTTTATACACAGTTATTAATTTAGTCTTCTCAGTAACAGGATGGACATTATCAGTATCATTTAATAGATGGTGAAGTAGAGGGACATGAGTAAGAAGGAATCCACGCAACTAACACTTTTTCTTTACCACCCCAAGTTGTTTTCCAATTAAAAATGTAAAGAGACTAAATCCCAACATGGAGAGGGAAGATTGGCACTAAGTCCCACGACTAGCCAAGGAGCTATTGGTAATAGATAGATAGATAGATAGATGGATGGATGGATGGATGGATAGATAGAACTTTCTTTAAGAAGGTAGCCTCTGGAAAGTTGGAAAGACCACAAATCCAAGAATATTTGGGCAGCACAAACATGATTATATATTAGTTAAAAACCAAACCAAACCAAAGATTCTACAGAGTTTGATGGGTAGGGAAGGAGGGCATGGAACTAGAAGGAGTTGCCAGCAAGAGTAGATATGACCAAAACACACTATGTGAAATCTGATCAGCCCTGAAAACATATGTATACAGAAAACAATGAACAGACTGAGAAGGTTGTGTTTATGTACTTAGTTGTGGCGGCGGAGGCAGGGATGAGGGTGTGAGACAATTTTTTAAAGGCCATGAATTTGAATGAGCATAGGGAAAGGATATCTGGGCAGGTTTGGAAGGAGAAAGGAGAAAGTAGAAGTGATATTATAATTTTTAAAAATAAATAAGAATTACAATTTACAGTATAAGAGATTCTCAAAAACTAATTTTTGAAATGTAAAAAGACACAGAGACATTGACTAAAGTAAAATAAACTTTGAGATAGAGGTTTATTCTTTTCAAATAAACTTTTAGAAGAGAAATATTCCCATATATATGTTCTCAAATACTGCCTCATGATGTTGTAAAATTGTAACAAGAAAATCTAGCATAAAATTATAAATTGAGGGCTGGCAATATGATAGAGCAGTTAAGAATGTGTATTACTCTTTTATTCACTGTTAAAAAATAATTAAGACCAACCTAGTTGTCCATCATGAACAGATAATGAAATGAATGGATAATGAGAACTTGTCTTGTGTGTGTGTGTGTGTGTGTGTGTGTGTGTGTGTGTGTGTGTGTGTGAAGTATGTATGTATGTATACAAATATATGTAAATACAACCCAGCTATTTAAAAAAAATGGAGTTTAAAATTTTGTAAGAAATTGGATAGACTTCAAATGTGTAATATTAACTGAGGTTACACAATCTTAGGAAGAAAAAACAGCATTTTTCTCTCTCATATGCCAAGTCTAGCCAATAATATTTGTATATCTGTAAACAAATAAACATGTGGGTACAACCTAACATGAAGAAAAGTAAACAAGCAAGGCTGAGTATAAGAGGATGAGGAAGGACTGAATGCAGGTAATAGGCACAGTTATGAAAGAGGATATAAAGCTATTTCTTTTTCTAGTCTAATTCTGTCATTCTTCTAATCAATTGTCTCACTTATCCAGAGGGCCTGCTCCAGCTGGGGGCTACACAGCCTTTGGTTCATAATTCATGTGCTTCCATTTGTTTGGCTATTTGTCCCTGTGCTTTTCCAATCTTGGTCTCAACAATTCACACTCTTACAGTCCCTCCTCTTTCTTGACAATTGGACTCCTGGAGCTCCACCTGGGGCCTGTCCAAGGATCTCTGCATCCACTTCCATCAGTTATTGGATGAGAGTTCCAGCACGACCATTAGGGTGTTTGACCATCTGATCACCAGACTAGGTCAGATCAGGCTTTCTCTCGACCATTGCCAGCAGTCTACAGAGGATGTATCATTGTGGATTTCTGGGGAACTTCTCCAACACTCTGCCTATTCCTGTTCCCATGTGGTCATCATTTATCATGGTCTGTTATTCCTTGTTATCCCTTTCTGTTCTTGATCCAGCTGGGATCTCCTGCTCCCCTAAGCTTTCTTTCCCTTGAACTTTGTCCTTCATTACTCCCACTGTCATCCAGGTTGTTCATGTAGAGACTTTTTAGTTTTGATGGTGGATAAGCAAATAAAAATATATTCAACACTGAAAGTGTAAAATTTAATGTGAAATCCCACAGCTTCTCTTTTAACTGCCTATTCTAATGACATAGACATTCACTGAATTGTATATAGACTTGGGGCCTGGTTAATTTAGGTGTATGATATGTTTATTTTACTTACAATTTTATTTTTTACAAAAAAATTATAAAACTAATTTTTTAAAAAGTTCATTGCTTTTTCAGAGGACTGGAATTTGCTTCCTAATACTTACTTTGGGCAGCTCACAACTACCTTACCTCCTATTCCAGGATCTGATATTCTGGCTTTGTTGGCCAAACACACACACAGGTAGATATACACACATACACACTAAATAATAAAATAAAATGAAGTACATCTTTAAGAAGGTGTAAGCATAGAGCATGTTATATTATGCCAGTCATTTCTCTTTCCTTCTTGAGGTTTTCCTTCTCACTTCCAGTATGTCATGTCTTGAAGGGGCCAACTCATTCCAACTTAATTTCACAATATAATTTGCCATAATTAGAATTCAGCTACTAATGTCTAAACTCACTGTGATTTGTGTTTGCAGCGAAATGTTTCTGAGCCTTTCAACAGAAACCCATTTAATGGTATTAGCTAACATGAGTAAGCCTTTAGCACTTTTCAGTAAACGAAATAAGTGAGTTAGAGAAAAATAAGCATGGTGATTCCAATTCTATGTAGTGTTTTAAATAGACAGATCCACAGACTACAGCACAGGGTTGTGGTTTCCAGGGCTGGAGAGAGACACTATTGGGGAATTTTACTTGGTGGGCACATTAGGTGGCTCAGTGCTAAAGGTACTGGCTGCTAAGACAGACAGCTTGAGTTTGTTACCTAGAAGCCTCATGACTTAAGGAGAGAACCCAAACAAAGTGTACTTCAACCTCTACATTAGGACCATAGTATGTGACATGCTCACCATAAAAACAAACAAGTATAACACTCTAGTTAGTCCAAACACAGAACTCCAGAAATCAGCTGCATAGCAGTCAACCTCAGCCACCAATAATATAGATCTCTTTCTTGTTTCCATCACAATAGTTTTTAAAGTAGAAAATGCTTTACCTCTTCATTGTAATAGAAGTATCCATGATCCCTCACAATCTAATTATCTACAGAATACATATAAACAATTGCAATTTTAATACTTTTAACAAATAGGCTGTGTTGGGAAGTCTCATTTTATTCCTATTATAATTCGTTCTAAGTAACCCTTAAATATTTAAATGACACAGAAAGTTTGCTAGGTATAACAGTCTTATTTCAATTAAAGCGATAGCTTTTATCCTACTTTTCAATAGCAGGGTGGACATATATCTGAAAGTAGTTTCTGTCAGTCATCAAAAGGAAAGAAGCATAATTTTCACATACCAATAAGTAATTTAAACTGAAATGAGAGGAAGAAACTACCTAAGACATGCACAGGATGTTTTTCTCTGAAAGAGAGGACAAGAGGAAGATTTAAAAAACCCAGAAACATATCACCTGCAAGGACTGTTTTATGGGTAGGACAAGGGGATGATTTTTCTCCTTTGACTGGTTCAATGCAATTTTATGTCTTTTTCTTCTGGTGAAAGAACTATAGAAAATACACCTAATTAAATTCATGATAAAATACATTTAGGCTATGAAATGTATTGTGTAAATGATAACCCCTAATTGGAGATGTTATTTAATAAAAAATATTAACTGGTGCCCAATGCTAACAGGGTGTTTTCTATACTCCATCATTTAGGACAGGAAAAGCTGTACTGGACACTTAGAACCCAATGGGTGTGATGGACAATATCAACACCCACTATTGTTTCAAAAGAGGATTTGGCTATGTTACAGTTGCACAGAGAGCAAGTGTCTGAGTAGAGTGCAAATTCTGAGCTAATGAAATATCATCTGCTTCAAAATCAACAAAGGTCATTAAAATGAATATAACAAACGAAAGGGCACTGCGAACTGAATAGAGATAGTGTGACTGAAAATGCCAATTTCTAGTTCATAAAAATGCTTGACAAAGGATTCAGAGATACAAACCCTCTCATATTAGAGGAGATGTTAGCAGAGATCAGGATCTGAATTGTGTGCTTCCAGGTTTGGGGTGTTTCATCCAAGAATGAAATAAAAGACCATGTAAATCACAATGTAGTAAGAAAACATTTTTTAGGGCAAAGCAATAGAAAGTATCAGAATACTTAGTGCTGCCCATGTGGGAATGGGTGTGGGACCATCTGCTGAAGCTTCTTGGGGACCTAATCCCTATAGAAAACTAACTTTCCCTTATGCAGCAACTGTCAATCACCAATATACACTCAACAAGGAGTAGGATTCAAGGTTTATAAGCAGAGAACATGAAGTAGGAAGCAAAAAGTGGTGGGTAACATAAGCAAAAATTGGATGGGGAATATATAGAGTTGAATCAAAACCACATTGTGTGCATTTATGAAATCCTCAAACAACAGAAAGGAATTAAGGAAAGAATACAAAATTTCTTAACCACAGTCAGTTTGAATATATTTAATTCTGGTTGACAGAATAATGCATAGAAAAAAAAATCTAGCAAAGAAGTTAACAATTTAAGGATTTTCATTTTACTGTGCATCAAAAAGGAGAAATGTCAGTTCATTTGCTTTTCATAGTATAACGAGTTCTTGAATTTTCTTCTCAAATAAATGTATTGATTTTACAGATTATGACAAATATTGGGACTTCTTTTATGGAAATAAATGTCATAGGATAAATTATCATACAAATAACATGTAAATAAAATACACTAATAAACATGACACTTAATACTTGAACATTGAATGTTTATGTGGCTGGAGAGATGACTACGTGGGTAATGAGCACTTTCTGCTCTTGCAGAGGACCGCACCTATGAAGCAACTCACAATTCTCTTTAAGTCTAGTTCCAGAAGATTTGAATCCTCTTCTGAACTGCAAGGGCCCCAGGCACACAAATAGTACACATACATAATTTGTAGGCAAAACACATGTGCACATACAAAAAAACATAAATAAAAATTATTTAAATGTCATCAATACTCTGATTGACTTTCTGCATTGAACTGAATAGGATTTATGGAGCCACATGGAAATGATGTCATTTGAGTAGACTAAACATATTATTTTTATCTCCTGGTGGACATAAGATTCGATGAATTCCCAGGTTTTAAAAATCATTTTTAGGAAATTATAATTGTATGCATTTAATTTTCATCTCATGATATTTTATTGTATATTTATTTTGTAAAATAAATACTACATAGGGAAAAATACAAAAGACAAGAATACATTGCAAAGGAATGGTAAGCCATAATTAGTGAAGAAATTCAAGATTCTGATATTTGTTTGGGTTTTATTCTATGGCTTTCAAGGGAAGGAGTTTGGATATTGGGGTGTAATTTGGGAAGCTGTGTATTTGACCCTACAGACTTGGATTATGCAAACCCTTGCTTGCCAGGCATGTCCCTTTCTACAAAGCATCTTATTTTATTTATTATTAATCATATGCATCTCAATTATGCATGGGCATAAGATGGTAAAATGGGGAATACCCCTGAAAGTTCATATGGCAACATGATTTGCATTTCTATGTGACTCTCTTGTCACTAGATGAATGAAATTGGTTTATTATTTTTATTATTGAATTTTTCATGTAAAAAAAGGCTCAGGTTTTCCTTAAAATTTCAGTAATACATTTCTTATTTTCAGTTGTATTTTACAATCTTACTATTGTGATTGACATATATGTATGAAGTCAGGCTTAATGGCACCTGCCTTTAATCCCACAACTTGGGAGGAGGTGCAGAGGCAGGGACCTTTTTGTGAGTAACCTGATCTACATAGCAAGTTTCAGGCCTTCAGGGCTACATAGTGGGAACCTGTTGTGAAGGAAAACAAAATAAAGGAATATGTATTAATTTCTGTCCTGCTACAGAATTATTACTGTGTTAAAGATTAGCAGTAAAATCATTCAGATATTTCAGTAGTTTTCAATTACATATTGATTTCATTTTGACGTAAAATTTATAGCCAAGGGCCAATTTGTAATGAGTTTTAAGTGCCAATTGCTATTGAATAAATTCTGTAATGAATTTGATATCCGTCAATTCATTTACAAGGTGACTTCAATATTACTGTCAGAAAAATTATGTAAGGTCCTTAATTTTATTATCCTTCCCATCATATGCATAGTACAAATATGATATCTTTAAATGGAAATTAAACTGCCATATTTTAAGCACCCACCACAGCCCAGATTCTGTGATAAATCCTTACGTGAATTTAGTCTCATTTTCTCTTCATAAAATAATAGCATGGGTATTATTTACTTCAATTTATATAGAGAACATTTTACTTCATAAATAAAAATAATAAGAATATTTTAATTTCCAAGGAACTTAAATAAAACATTGAGTATATGTGGTGATATATTGTGCACCCCAAAAATGTATACTCTAATCAACTTATCTAGGGATCAGAGGACAGAGCAAGCCACTGGGTTAGTTATAGAGGCCAGACAGTGGTGACACACACCTTTAATACCAGCACTTGAGATCTCATTTCTTTATATGGGAAGCACCACACGCCTTTAGTCCTAGGAAGTGACATGGAGCAGTTTAACTGAGATCCTCAGGGATGAGAACTCAGAGGCTTTCAGTCTGAGGTTTTATGGAAACAAGATGAGCTGTAGAGTTGGCGAGGTGAGGTTGGCTGTGGCTTGTTTTATCCCTCTGATCTTTCAGCTTTCACCCCAATATCTGGCTCTGGATTTTTCATTAATAAGGACATTTGGCAATTTGTATTACAAATGTATTTTCACAATGAACAGTTATGGGGTGTATCATTTCTGTTCTTTGCATAAAACTTCCTAGGTTCAGCTTTGTGGTATTGTGTAATCTGCGTAATATCCCTCACATGAAAATGTGGAGATTTCCCTCAAGAATGCAAGGGCAACTAGAACAAAAACTAGAGTGTGTGTAAACATTTATATGACGACAAGTGGATTTTAGTCAAATAAAATGTGACCCTTGAAATACTAGGTATTTCAAGCATGCACATAGAGCATAAGGAGGATATAGTCTCATGGCAGCATGTAAGGAAAATAAATCAGCATTTCATGTCTTTAAATTTTCAGAGACACTGATATTCATTAATAAGTAAGTGTGACTTAATGACCATTTACCTAAACATACAAATTCCTTTGTGGGGAAAACCCACTATCTTATGTCATCATGCTGTTTAGACAGCACCAGTCAGGCTTTGAGCAATCTACTGTTCTAAACCACACACATGGAGCTATCAGACTGCTTGCTAATGAGTTTTCTGCTCCCTCCTAGGAGTAGGGAGGAGGACTAAGAAGGAACAGTGAAGATCATTATCAAGGTTTTGCTGTACTCAGTGGGGTTTATGCACCACAAGTTGTGTGTATAACAATGGGATTGTATGAGTTCAATGATGAATTAAAAGTCTTATACAATAAAACCCAGTTTGATGTTTTAAAGAAAAAAAAATGATCATTTTATCAAATTTCCCAAAGAAGAAGTATCTTTCTTTAGTATGTTCAGTCACACTTCAAATATTGCTGACAAAATATCGTAAATGGAGACTATGAATAAAAAATATTCATTCGCTTTTTTTTTTATTCAACCAATAATTGAACATCTATGAGATACATATCATTATATTTGATGCTGAGCATACAAGTGTGAACATGAAGGTTAGACACTAAACAATCCCTAAGGCACTACACACTTAGAAATTTTCTTAATGTGTTATTAAGACAAACAGTATAAAGTAAGTTTCTATAATCAAAAACCTGTTTAAAAGTACACTTTTAACCATCTAAATAACATCCTGCCTCTCTCTGTATGAGTGTGTGTGTGTGTTTGTGTGAGTGTGTGTGTGTGTGTGTGTGTGTGTGTGTGTGACAGAGAGAGAGAGAGAGAGAGAGAGAGAGAGAGAGAGAGAGAGAGAGAGAGAGAGAGAGAGAGATGCTGTTAAAGAACATATCATTAACCTTCTGGATCAATAATCTGTGACTAACCCATATGCATCTATGCGTGTATGCACATTTGCATTTCAATGCTTCACTCAGTAACAACCATCTCTTACCATGCAAGGATATAGCATCTGTAACATCTGGCACATGAGACGGAAATAAAGAATAAAATCTAGGCTGTCTTTCCATTGTCATTCCTGGGATTTTTTTCTGTGATATTCCTTGTGCTATTTACCTGTGTATGACTGCTTATCTCTATTAGAATCCCCAACTTAATACCCTTCCTGACTACCCCATCTAGTTAGTGATCTTTCTAACATGAGATGTGATTATTAAAACATTGCATATAATAGCTGTGAGGAAGTGCTCATTGTCCTGCTTCTGGGGTGAACCTCGAGTTTCTGCTAACATGCTAAGCTCACCCCTAGGATGACCTGAAGTGGAGTTCTCTGGTCAATCACCTTAGAAGTTGACCATTCATTTTGAGATGGAGCCTTGCTCTGTAGCTCAGTTAGGCTTCGTGTTCTTCTTACATGCTGTAATTACATGGATTTATCACATCACTATACACAGACATTTTAGCTCTGTTTCTAGCATCACAATGTTGAGAACAATGTGTGACATATTTTATAGTTTGAATATAATTGTGGGTAATAACAAGAATGTATATACATCTATATAAGATACTTGAAAATGCTGGATGCTCTTCTAGAGGACTCAGATTTGATTCCCAGCTTCTGCATGGTAACTCACAATTGTCTTTTAACTCCACTTTGGGGAAAACAGTGCCCACCTCTGGCCTATGCATGTGGTACACCAACATGCATGCAAGTAAAACACTCATGCAAAAGCAAAAAACAAAACAACAACAACAAAAACTTTGAAAAATAACCAGGACTTGAGAATTAGTGTTATATAAATGGAAAATTGATTAAAATATAACTGGAAAATTACAAGTAAAATTAAGAAAATAATAGGTCAGCTGTGGTAAGGGCACACATCTGTAACTCCAGCACTAAGTAGACAAAGGCACGTTGATGGGGAGTTCAGGGTCAGCTTGGGCTGCATTGCAAGGCCCTTTCAACAACAAAGCAATGTACTAGCAAATTTCTATTATCCCTAAAATGTAGCAGTAAGAATAAATATCAACACCTTGAGATTTGGGCACAGGGTATTTGTTGTCCTTAGCAAACAGAAAATCACTCTCAATGTTTTCCCCCTTGGATTTTCCATCCTCTTACTATTTGAAATATTCCTTATGCATGCCTTTAATCCCAGCACTTGGGAGGCAGAGGCAGGTGGATCTCTGTGAGTTTGAGGCCAGCCTGGTCTCCAAAGCAAGTTCCAGGAAAGGCGCAAAGCTACACAGAGAAATCGTGTCTCAAATATGCCCCCCCCAAAAAAAATACATATATTCCTTACATAGGATAAAATGTTCAAATACAAAACAAAAGCAGGTAAGAAGAAGCAGGATTTCTGTCGGGAATACACATTTTGCTTGCGGTTTCCTCAGTCTCTGTCTTCCAGGAGACTTCAGGCTTTTCCCTGGGAGTGGTTCTCCAGCTTTGAGCATCTGTTCATTTGCTGAGCATTGCACCTCTTGGCTTTATTATGAAGCATTTAGGGGCATCTAGCTGGCAATGGCCACGAGGCAAACACTAGCAGAATAGTTAGTGGCCTCAGAGGAAATGATCTTGTTAACCGGTGGCAGCTGTGCACCATATCATACAGCCCACAACCTTCTAGAAAACACACATATATATGATCGCTGAAGTGACAGGTACAATGAAATCTGCCATGGCATATGTCTAGAGGAAAGATGCAAGAAAGAAGACATGGGTCTTCCTGGTGATACTGAACTGGACCCCGTAGCACAAAGAGAATTTGCTACCCTCCAGTTGACCACCATTTTTAATGTGTTCCTATGGGGACAGAGATGACCGCTCCACTTCTTCCACTGCAGTTTTATAAATTTGTATGCTCTCTTTGAAAAGGTCAAACATAGTCATAAGTAAACAAGCTCCGGATGGACGCACCTAGTTTAGACCTGTTTCCATACTTTCTTTTAAATCATGATCTGAACCTTAGAGGGTATCTGTGATGAGTTTAGCTTCCCCTGCAAAATGTGATTTGGCCATGAAGTGTCTTCATTTTGCCTTTTATCTAAGTCCACTGCCCTCCTGCTATTTCCTACATTGTGGATCCTATAAAACCTAACCTTGTATCCCTAATAGATAGCTTGGCAACTTTTACGAATACCTGATATGTTTAGGGAAAAATCTGTCAGGTCACTTAAATTATTATTTGACAAATTTCAACCAGCATCCAACCTAGCTAAAGGACAGTAGTGTGGAATGTGACAGCACTTTCTGCAATTGTATCATGAGCATTAAGTACTCCAAAGTGCTTAGCCGATGATTTAGCACAAAGTTGCAGGAACTGTTAACTACCAACGCTCTTTATTGAAGACATGACAGTTTTCATAGAGATTGAACATTCTTATAAGTATAAAGAGATATGAATTACATCACATGTTATGTTCCTTAAGGATTGCAAAGTCCCCCTGAATATTCAACAGGTGACACAAATATGAGATTAAATCTTCAATCAGTAATTTATAAAATATATATTATCAATTTATTCTGAAGTAAAAAGATGACTCCAGTGGAGGTAGAATGTAATCTAGATCCTAGAGGAAATTGTAGCTGTTTTATAGGTGAAAAGTACAAAAGCTGGGTTTGACAGCAATATGCACTTTTTCTTTTCACTCTTTATATAAGTGATATCTATTTACTCCATAACTTGATAGAAGAGTCTAGAACAGTACAGCAGTTCAATGATACATGCCATTAAGGGATAATGTTCTCACCTTCCTGTAATCCATCATTCTCAGGTTGTTTGGAATAATTCTAAAGTGGAAAAATAATTACACCTTCTAAGAAAAATTCAGAGAATGATTGTATCTCTCTGTTCTTTATGTATCAGAGGAAAAGATCATTTTCATTTGAAGTTTAAAGGCTTCTCACTTGTCATTAGACAAAACACATCTTGTGCAGGTCTCTAACCAATCACTTGAGTCAGAGAATTGGTGTTTTCACCACTTAAGAAGATGGAGCATGGTTTGTCTCTTTGGCAAAATATCTATTTGTAAAGCCTACAAGACACGAAAGAGGAGGAGAAGGTTGTATTTGGATCAAGGAGCTGGGGAACAAGTGGATAATGAATATGATCAAAATTATATGAAATCCTCAAAGAATTAGTACAAATATATTTAAAAAGAAAAAAAGCATAATGATGCATATGTATTATCAAAGTATTATAATGAATCCAGTTTGTATATTAACTAAATATTTTAAATATATTAATAAATACACTAGTAATGATAAAACAGAACTGTTATTCCTCTGTATTGATTTAGTACTATATAGCATAATAGAGTTTATCAGTTTACTGCATAGCAAGCATGGAATGCAAGATTTGATGGAGAGAAGCATAAAAAGAGTGGGGATTGTCAAGCCTTTTACAAGAAGGTAGAATTAGGGTCTATAAAGGAGAAAGATTTAGGATTTTCCATAAAATGAGAAAGTTAGGATTTGCTGAGCAGTTTTTATTTCTGTAGCCTTTAAATCCTTCAATGATCCACACTTGTGTGGAGAAACATTCATTGCTTCTAATTTCCATACTGGATGTGCTTTTTAAAAATGTGTTCTTGTAGTCAGTTTGTAAGATAATGGCTAGTTATTTGTGTCTGAATTGTCACCTTTGGACTAAAGAAAAAGTCCTGCTGATTTTTGGAATTCTTCAGATTGAGAGGATCTGAGCAGAGTGAGTGAGCATCATACATTCTTGTCCCAACATCTGGGGATAATTTGGGCAGTTTTGCTTCCAGTCTGTTTCCTTTGACATATGTATGATTTATCAAATTTTTGATTGTCAATAGAAAGTCAATGTTCACATGGCATAACGCACACCCAGATCCCATCTGATCTCTGGAATACAATGATGATTTAGCTGGGAGAAATGAGAACAGTAAATATATCAGGGGGGCATATAAAATATTTTTGAAAGGAAATAAACAGAAATTAAATAAGGCCCTCAAAAATGAAGATGGATTATATTTCCCCATTGCTTTTTAAAGATTTAAAGTTTGGATCCTTAAGGGCTAATATCCACAAATAAGTGAGTGTATATCCCATTTGTCTTTCTGTGTCTTAGTTACCTTGCTCAGGATGAATTGTTTTCTAGTTACATCCATTTACCTGCAAATTTCCTGATTTTTCAAAAACCTTTAGTATTCTGTGTAACCCTGGGGAGTGGGGGAAAGGTGGGAGATGGGGAGAAGTGATATTTGAAGACCTTCACTACCAAAGACCTCACATGCTCAGGAATAGAGGTAAGAACTGCTAACCTTATAGCCTGCAAATACTGAAAGCAATGCAACCCCAGTGTCCTACAAGTAAGTAATAAGAGTGTGTGTGTGTGTGTGTGTGTGTGTGTGTGTGTGTGCACGCACACGCGTGCACGTCTGTTTGTGTCTGTGTGTCTGTTTGTTGAATATTGTGGACTTAAGATTTGTTTTTACTTTTTTTACTCCAATAAAGTATTTCAGAGTGAATAAAAGAAGAGGTTCTATCTTTTTAAGAAAAGTACTGTTACTACATTTATGTATTCAGACAGATAGAAAGTCATGGGAAGGTTCTAATTATTAACATCTTTTTGGTCTGCTCACACTGTGAGACCTGTTTCTATGAATTCATTCAACATATTGAAATCATCGATGTCTTCATAAAACATGTGATAATGTTTATTTTCAGAGTATGGTCCTGTTAGGTAAGTAGAACACCTCTTTTTGACTTTGAGCTACACTGGGATGATTTGACTTTTTTTTTTTTTTTTTTTTTTTGTAACATTCTGTCGAGCACATCCCACAACAGTACTTCACATTTATACAATAAAAAGCTGTTGCTATGAACTTGGCCTAGATTCTAAGACATCATCCATGGATTCACAAGATGGATAGAATCAATTTTAAATCAGTGATCTGAGTTTCAGGAATGTGAACTAAGTATAACCTGTCATTCTTCAAAGTTGACTCCAGAAAATGAAGTCCTTAAAAATGTGTTGTGATTGTGGTGAGTCGTCCAGTGAACAGGTAATCTACTGTGAATTAAAAATGCCTTTATAATACACTTGACAATAAGAAACAACTGATTGTCTTAGGAAAAAAGAATCACTACTACATTTAATTTGATGTTGGCTGTTGGCTTGCTGTAAATTGCCTTTATTATGTTTAGGTATTTTCCCTGTATTCCTGATCTCTCCAAGACCTTTATCGTGAAGGGGTGTTGGATTTTGTCAAATGCCTTTTTCAGCATCTAGTGAGATGATCATGTGTTTTTTTTTCTTTCAGTATGTTTATATGGTGTATTACATTGACAGAATTTTGTACGTCGAATCACCCTTCATCCCTGGGATGAAGCCTACTTGATCATGGTGGATAATTGTTTTGATGTGTTCTTGGAGTCTGTTTGCCAGTATTTTTTTTTTCGAGGCAAGGTTTCTCAGTGTAGATTTGTGCTTTTCCTGGATCTCACTCTGTAGACCAGGCTGGCCTCGAACTCACAGAGATCTGCCAGCCTCTGCCTCCTGAGTGCTGAGATTAAAGGCGTGCGCCACCACTGCCCAGTATTTGCCAGTATTTTATTGAGTATTTTTGCATCAATGTTCATGAGGGAGATCGGTCTGTAGTTCTCTTTCCTTGTTGCATCTTTGTTTGGTTTAGGAATCAGCGTAATTTTATCCTCATAGAAGGAGTTTGGTAATGTTCCTTCTGTTTTTATTGTATGGAACAATTTAAGGAGTATTGGTATTAACTCTTCTTTGAAGATCTGGTAGAATTCTGTGCTGAAACCATCTGGTCCTTCGGTTTTTTTGGTTGGCAGACTTTTAATGACTGATTCTATTTCCTTAGGGGTTATTGGACTATTTAAATGGTTTATCTCATCTTGATTTAACTTAGGAATGTGGCGCCTATCCAGAAAATTATCCATTTCTTTTAGATTTTCCAGTTTTGTGGAGTAGAGGTTTTTGAAGTATGACCTGATGATTCCCTGGATTTCCTCATTGTCTGTGGTTATGTCCCCCTTTTCATTTCTGATTTAGTTAATTTGGATGCTCTCTCTGTGTCTTTTGGTTAGTTTGGATAAGGGCTTGCCTATCTTGTTAATTTTCTCAAAGAACCAACTTTTTGTCTCATTAATACTTTGTATTGTTCTCTTTGTTTCTATTTTATTGATTTCAGCTCTCAATTTGAATATTTCCTGGAGTCTATTCCTCTTCAGTGACTTTGCTTCTTCTTGTTCTAGAGCTTTCAGGTGTGCTGTCACTAGTGTGAGATTTCTCCAGTTTCTTTATGTGGGCATTTAGTGCTATGAATTTCCCTCTTAGTATTGCTTTCATAGTTTCCCATAAGTTTGGGTATGTGGTATATTCATTTTCATTGAGCTCTAGGAAGTCTTTAATTTCTTTCTTTCTTCCTTAACCCATTGGTGATTCAGTTGAGCATTATTCAGTTTCCATGAGATTGTAGGCTTTCTGTAGTTTTTGTTGTTGAAATCTAACTTTAAACCATGGTGATCTGATAGAACACAGGAGGTTATTCCAATTGTTTTGTATCTGTTGAGATTTGCTTTGTGGCCAAGTATGTGGTCTAGTTTAGAGAAGGATCCATGGGGTGCTGAGAAGAAGATATCTTCTTTTTTGTTAGGATGTAATGTTCTGTAGATAATGATTAAGTCCATTTGAGTCATAACATCAGTTAAGTTCTTTATTTCTCTGTTAAATTTTGATTTGGCAGATCTGTCCAGTGGTGAGAGTGGGGTGTTGAAGTTTCCCACTATTAATGTGTGGGGTTTTATATGTGATTTAAGCTTTAGTAATGTTTCTTTTACATATGTGGGTGCCCTTGTGTTTGGGGCATAAATATTCACAATTGAAACTCATCTTGGTGGATCTTTCCTGTGATGAGTATGTAATGCCCTTCTTGATCTCTTGATTGATTTTAGTTTGAAGTCTATTTTGCTGGATATTAGGGTGGCTACACCCACTTGTTTCTTAAGACCATTTGATTGGAAAGACTTTTCCCAGCCTTTTATTTCTAGGTAGTGTCTATTTTTGAATTTAAGGTGTGTTTCTTGTATGCAGCAGAAATATGGGTCCTGCTTTTATACCCATTCTGTTATCCTGTCTTTTCATAGGTGAATTAAGTCCATTGATAGCAAGGGATATTAATGACCAGTGACTGTTCATTCTTGTTTATTCCTCTTTATTTTTTGGTGGCAATGTTGTGTACTTCTCTTCTTTGGGCTTTACTGCTGTGGGGTTATCTATTGCCTGTGTTTTCGTGAGTGTATCTGACTTTCTTATGTTGGAATTTTCCTTCTAGTGCTTTCTGTAGGGCTGGGTTTGTGGATAAGTATTGTTTAAATCTGGCTTTGTCTTAGAATGTCTTGTTCACTTCGTCTATGATGATTGAAAGATTTTTGGGGTATATTAGTCTAGGCTGGCATCCATGGTCTCTTAGTGTCTACATTCTGGCTTTCAAAGTCTCCATTGAGAAATCGGGTGTTATTCTGATGGGTTTGCCTTTATAAGTCACCTGGCCTTTTTTCTTTGCTGTTCTTAATATTCTTTCTTTATTCTGTATGTTTAGTTGTTTAATTATTATGTGGTGAGTGGATTTTTTTGGGTTGTCTAGTCTGTTTGGTGTTCTATAGGCTTCTTGTATCTTCATAGACATTTCCTTCTTTAAGCTGGGAAAGTTTTCTATGATCTTGTTGAATATATTTTCTGTGCCTTTGAGTTGGTATTATTCTCCTTCCTCTATCCCTATTATTTGTAGTTTTGGTATTTTTATGGTGTCCCATATATCTTGGACATTTTGTGTTATAATTTTTTGGCATTGGTATTTTCTTTGACAAATCCATTTCCTCTATTTCATCCTCTACATCAGAGATCCCCTCTTCCATCTCTTGTATTCTGTTGGTTATGCTTGCATCTGTGTTTCTTGTTCATTTACTCAGATTTTCTATTTCCAGCATTCCCTCTGTTTGTGTCTTCTTCTTTGTTTCTATTTCCCTTCTCAGGTCTTGGACTGTTTCCCTCACCTGTTTCATTGCTTTTTCATGATTTTTTTTAAGGGATTTATTGTTTTCTTCCGCTTTATTTGTATTTACCTCTAGTTTTTTTTTTGTTGTTTTGTTTTGTTTTTTAATAGAGTTCTTCCTTTTTTTTTTTTGGTTTAGCTTTTACTCATTTTCTTTATTGATTTCCTCCACTTTTTTGTCTATACTTTCCTCAATTTCATTTTTGATTTTTTTCTTTAAAGTCCTCTAGCATCTTCATGATGCTATTCCTAAGGTTGGTTTCTTCTACTTCTTCCACTTTGTGATGTTCAGGTCTTGCTGTTGGAAGAGGGCTGGGTACTGGTGATGCTGTATTGCTCTTTGTGTTGTTGTATGTACTTCTGCCTTGATGTTTGCCCATCTCCTCATGGAGTCGTTCTTGGTCCAGACAGAGCTGACAGATTAGGCATTTCAGGAAGCCTCTCTTAGTCTAATGAGAGCTGTAAGATTCTACTTCTCAGAAAGCCACTCTTGGTGTAATCATGGATGGCAGATTCCCTGTCTCCTGAGTTAATTCTTGGTCCAATGAGAGCTCTCTTTCTCTGGGCCAGATGGGAGCTCTCTGGACCTGATGAGAACTCTGTGTGCCAGATTGGAGCTCTATGGGTTGTATGGGAACTCTCTGGGCCAGATGGGAACTCTGGGCCTATGGGAGCTGGGGGCTGGTCTCTAATTCTCAGGAAGTGGCGGGAGTCTGGGGGGTATGGGTGTAGGGGCAGGTCGTGTAGATTGCAGGGTCCACTGTGGGGTCTTGGAGAAGAGGAACCTTCCTGTGGAAGCCCTGCCCACTGGCTGGCAATTGGGGATTCTGTGCTTTTCTTTGTCCAGATTTTCTGTCCTTATGTTCAAGCTGCTCAGAGCTTTGATCTAGTGCCTACATTTCAATTTAATCATATCTTGAAGACATCATTTCCTTCCTATCAGTCACACTCTACAGGACTTAGATTAAAAACTCAAATATATATATATGGATATTGTGTACCCTAATAACCTTATCTGGGGTCAGATAGACATAGAGACCAGAAAATGGTGGCACATACACCTTTAATCCTATCATTTGGGAGGCAGAGATCCATTCTAGATCCCTGTGAGTTCAAGGCCACACTGGGAACAGCCAGGCTCGACACACACCTTTAATCCCAGGAGGTGATGGTAGAAAGCAGAAAAGCATATAAGGTGTGAGGACCAGGAACTAGAGGTTTTTAAGCTTCTAGGCTTTTATCAGCTGAGATACATTTGAATGAAGACTCAGAGGTTTTGAGTTTGAGGAAACAGGATTGGCTGAGAGGCTTGTTTTACTTCTCTGATCTTTCAGAATTCACCCTAATACCTGGCTCTGGGTTTGTTTTTATTAATAAGACCTTTTAAAATTCATGCTACATATACATATTTAAGGGAGATGCTATTCAGCATCCAACACTCAGAAAGACTTACTATTTCCTGACATTCAGAAGGTAAAATAAAAAAAAAAAAACAACGAGTACTTTACCCTTTCTAAAACCAAAATAAGTAGAAGAAAAATACTCAATTTAAGTGGTTTAAAGATAATACCTATTTTCAGTTATAATGTCAAGTTTTTTTCGGGGCTAGGAAAATGTCACCAAAATAGTTTGTGTCCAGTCCATTATCCAATTTTGATTAAATTAAAACACAAGCAAGTGGATTGCCAGTAACTATAGCTACCATATTCTCTTGAAGTAGTTTATCTAAAACTTCTTAAATATCTAAAGTATATAAATAGTTATCATTTTCACTAATAAATTATTCATTTTAACCTATGTTCACAAAACACTGGACAACTGTTTTCAGGTCCCAAGGCAAATTACTAGGTCGGGCCCAGATGCATTTACTTTATTTTTCCAAAGGCTGCATCATTGGACTAGACGTACTCAGTAAAAACAGACAACACATTAAATGGCTGGAGCAACAGAACGAGAATTTTCTTATGGTCCTAGAGGTCAAAGTTCAAGATAGAGGAACAGTTCAAGGCAGAAGAAAGGTAAGAATCATTTGGCTGAATAGATACTAAATACACAGTAAGCCTTCCAATAGGGTGGTGAAGAAATCTTCACTTCTTTAATGCAAATTTGATAAAAATAGATTCATATTTTTATTTTTTATTTGGCTTCTGTAATGTTTTCTTCACAAAAATAAGTAAAAACCGAATTAGTGTTTAAAAACAGCAAACTTAATCCTTTCCACCACAACATGGTCTTAAGAGCATGTTTTCATTATCATCAGCACATCTCCTTAGTAATAAGAGCTCCAGCTGCTGAGCAGAGTTCTACAAATTCTTCAAGTTCTAAATGGGACAGGAGGATAGAGATTTTACACTCTGTAGCACATGGGTCTTCCGCAAGAATGAGAGTTCCATGTGGCGACAGTCTAAAAGATACATATGCTGTTTTTTCATTAATTTTTCCATATTATTTAAAGGTTTATTTACTAGTAAAGGGGTTGCAAAATATTTGGTATTGTAAAATGGTTAATGCTTAATTTGTTTTTCACTGTTGTTTGGTGTTTTTTGGTTTTCTTTGTTTATTTGTTCATTTTTTGTTTGTTTGTTTGTTTTTCAAGACAAGGTTTCTCTGTGTAGCCCTGGCTATCCTGGATCTCACTCTGTAGGCTAGGCTGGCTTCTAACTCACAGAGATCCACCTGCCCCTGCCTCCAGAGTGCTGGGATTAAAGGTGTGCCTCGCCTCTGCCCAGTCAATCTTGGTCCTTACTGGGAGTCATCTCTGCAGTGTGCTAAATGTCCTACCACTGAGATCTGTCTCCTGCTATACTTCATTCTTTGTTTTGACAGATAAGTGACTTGATTGGAAGTCTATTTCAACTGGTAGGCTGCCTTTTTCAAACTCACAAATGCCAGATTACAGGAAAGAGGGCAACTATAGTTTTCTGGAAATATTACATAATCAAAAAGGTTTATGTCTTAAAAACAAGAGATTTGAGTTCTAAGCATTGTATCCTTTTGATGTACATTCAGACAGAAAGTCCTATCTACAAAGCAGAGAGAAACAAGTGTGTAGGCAGATAATATTGCAACATTAGCTGTGGTATCAATAATACTATGGATGCAGATGAATCTACAAAGGGATTCTCTCCTCATATCTGTTTTCATGTTCCACAAGCAAGATAAACAGAAGTAATCCGCTAACCAGCCTGGAACATGCATGTATCACCTTCAGCTTGGTAATTGACATACTTAAAGAAATAGAAAACACTTTTTCTCAAACAGAACCACAGTCAGTACACTTAATGAAGTGTTTTTGATATGAAGCAGTTCTGTATTTTTATTGCATGTTCTTTAGATTTGATTTCAATTAAATACTCCATTCTCGGTATCTAGGTAGCAAGGAAATGATTCCCTGTGAACTCTAACTGACCTTTGCTAGGATCCAATTTACAGTGAAAAGAAAATACACCAGATCTTTGGGAGGAATGAGAAGAATACATAAGATGTAGAAATTTAATTACTTAAAGAGAATTGGACTTCTGTCCTCCTCATGCCAATAATCAGTGTTTTCTTAATAGGAAATTGGGATTGCTTTCACTCTCCTTGGAGTTGCCTCCATCACTTTTCAAATCCTGATATGCTGTTCTATTTTCTTCCACTGTATCAACTTTAAAGAAAGTTCTATAAAGAAGAGATTGACAGACAAAGTAATTTGGGAAGTTCACTCTGATAAAAGTCTGAGACCAATTTTTAGGACACTACCTGACTTCTTGTCTTCAAAGAAAAATAAAGAAAACCTTGTTTCCTATAGGAAAATGCTACATTATTTAATGGAATTACCTGACTTTTGTATTCATTTATTATCTTTTAAATATTTTAAATATTAAAAATACGATATATATTTATAAGAAATCATGACTTATAGTTGTAATGAAGATATCAAAGAAAGCAAGTAGCCATTTTATTCTTTCCTTCCTTCATTCTTTCCTTCCTTTTCTTATTTATTTGTTTGTTTTCCAACACAATGTTTCTGTGTGTAGCCCTGGCTCTCCTAGAGCTTGCTCTATAGAGCAGCTGGCCTCAAATTCAGAGTTCTACCTGCCTTTGTCAGACAAAGAATGAGAACAAGAATAAGAATAAGAAAAAAAGAAAAGATATACAGAAATAGGGAAAGGTAAAAACCCAGAGGCAAGATAGATGGGATAATTTAAGTTAAGAAAAGCTGGCAAGAAACAAGTCAAGCTAAGGCTAGGCATTTATAAGTAAAAATAAGCTTCTGTGTGATTTGTTTGGGAACTGGGTCGTGAGCTCCCTAAAGAGAAAAGAGCTAAGAGTAAAAAAAAAAAAACAACCAACAAGAACTTCTTGCATCTTCATGTATACCTTGCTATGCCAGTGATTATCATGACCTATAATGCAATTGGGTAGGACTTTTAATTGTTTTCTTTCCAAGTTAATATGGAAGAGGGAAATTTCACTGGGTCCTGCCATTAGGCAAAGAATTCCAGGAAATTAAAAATTCCTGGGAGAAAGGGAATTAGCTGATCCCTATGTTGAGCCCTATGTTGGTTTTTCCAATGCAGAATGATCATTCCCCCAAACCAGATATATACAAACAATAAAAATGGCACCAGGAGGTTGTGTTTGTATACTTCTGAATACACATACATACATTTGTGAATGTAACAATAATAATCAAAGAGAAAAAGGTTGACCACTTGAGAGTGGAAGGGATGTGAGAGGGGTTGAAGGAAAGGTAACCTAAAGGTAACACAGTCCCAATCCATGTTCTGTTGACAGCAGCTTTTGCACTGGTAGTTTCTGTTTGCAGTGTGTATAACTCCCCTTCAGTGATCTCCAAGCAAACTGTCCCTGCTTCTTCATTATTTCACCTTCTCAATAAACCAATTGAGAAATCCTTCCTAGCATTCCTAATTCTCCTTATCCTGATGAATTTTGAATAGTACTTATATACTAATGTATCATGTGTGCTACTCATTCTCTGTACTTTTTTTTAGTATGTTTTGATTTAGTATCTTTTCCATTTGGTTATAATGCATGTTTCCTAATTAAAGTGACTCACAGCTACTCCAATTGCCTAGAATAGTGTTTTACACTCATTGGGCATTTAATTAATGCCCACTACATTGATGGATAATTAATGTTCACATGCCTGTGAATATTACAATTCTGAAAATAGAATATAAACACTGAATACACACGCAGAAGTTTATGTAATTATTTCCTCAATGATATACCTCATTTATTGGGTGAACTGTATTTGAAAAAGTAAACTCAAGATGGGTTCATGTTAATGATCTATATAACTACTAAAAAAATGAAGAGATTACAATAAGCTCTTGAGTTGCTATATCTGTCTAAGAAGAATTTTTCAGCTCTTCACTAGAAGTTTATTAAAGCCAATAACCAACTCTTCTATATTATTTTCTCTAAAACTATACAGGGTGTATGATTTTACTTGAAAGCATTAATAACATGCTTAGAAAATTAAATGAATATATTTAGCATAACTGTCTTTAGTAAAGGAAAACTGTATTTTAAGCTTCCTGGTTCCAGACTCCACACTTTACTAAGTTTTATGCTGATGACCAAATTTCTCTTTGCTTGAAGCTAAAGTTATTGATCTATCATCATCTAGCTCTACAGAGCTTGCTGGCTGGCTGTAAGAAAAAGATACTAAAAAAGAAAATATTTCATTGAAAAAGAACCAACTTGTGCTGTGAAGATTATTATGGTGTCTTTTTATACCCACCTTATAAGTGGCCTTACTAAGAATGTTATTTCCATGAAATGAGCCAATTAGTGATATAATTAGGCACAAAAGAATATGCAACCACAGGAAGAACTTTTCAGCTCACTAGAAAAGTTGTGTCAAGATTAAATCCCCAGGAATGCATTATTTGAAATCAAGACATGCATCTCAAAGACAAAACATTTTCAGTGGCTTAAGTATTGTGGAATATGCTACAGACACTTGCCTTTTACTTTGACAAGCTTAGCCTTTTGGTCATATCTTGGATGACAGCATGGCTAGGGCTTTGGTGGGCTTTCACTCAGTTTAGATTCAACAGCAATACTAGAATCATGAGTTATTCCATGCAAGGAAGTTTACTGTCAGGAAACTTCCAAGGGCTAAGTGCTTATCCCACAGGGAGTCCACAGAAGATCATAATGCAGACCCCTCCCACAGTACTAGATTTAATAAGGATGGTAGACATAACACATATTTCATAGAAAGTTAAGAAGTTGAGATGTCATGCACACAGAACAGTATTGAATGTGCAATTGCTGAATAACTGTCCACACTTCATCCTGTACTATCCTCCATGGAGTTATATAAATGTGCCTTTTCAGAAAATGCTGAAGACCACAGCTCTCTTATCAACTAAAACTTGCTCTAGTATCATGATTATTAAAATGAGCAAGGTTCCAATACATATATTCCTTAGTTATATTTGGGACTAAAATCCATTAGAATTACATTTTGTTGTAAATAAAAACTTGCCTGGGTCAAGTAAAGTTTCTAGAGCTCAGAAGACTCTATAACCAAGTTTCTGGTCCTCAAATCATTTGGTGACTTTACAACATCAGCTGTCACCAAAAATTATGGGTCAGATCATAAGGACATTGTGGTTTTATTTCAATTAAATTTATTAAGCACCAAAATGCCCTAAATAAATATCCACACCAATTTAGTCATTCCACTTTTTGTAAGATTACAATAGTTATACTAATTTAAATAAAAATCAGATCAGCCACAGCCTTTACTGTGCTGATAAAAATGCATCTGGACTTTGGACACAATAACAAAAGTTACACATTAATATTAGAGCACATAGGTACCAGGTGATTAGTATCTTTCAGTTCTTGTTAGATCAAATTGTTCAGTTCTTCAGAGTATTGCCATTTATTAAAGCATTCAAATATGCTTCATAATTGAGAATAATACAAATGATAGGAAAAAAGAATCCAAATAGGCATTTCTTACTTAATGGACAATGGTCCTGCTATGTTCAATCCTACCTCACATTTACCTAGGACACCAAACACAGAGATGAATATCATATTGTCTCTCCCTCCTAGGAGGTTAAGAAACATGCCAAGGAGTAATTAAAATAGTGATTAGCATATATGATTAATGGCCTGTTTGCAGAAAGCATAGTTGTAAAGTAGCCATCTCTATGAGAGAAGAACTAACAACCTTCATACAGAAAATAATAGATGACTCCATAGGATACTAAGAAGCTTTAGGACTACATGGGGGAAAGTGCATTCTGGGAACTTGGGCTAGCTTATATAAAGTAACAGAGACAGGAAGCTGTGAGCTGTATACACAAGCATCAAGAATTTCTGTCTGCCTTTCAGTGGTCTTTCCATTCATATATATAATTGCAAAGCACTGGATTTTGACATAACTTAAATACTTCTCTTCTAAATTCTTAGTTTTGAATTTTTTTAAACATTACTCCTTTAAATTCGGTTACTTTTCACTCAATTCTTAAGGATATCTCAGATCAAAAATAGAGCATAGAAACTGGAATGTTTGCTTAAGAATGGTACACAATGTGGCAGGGGTGGCTCCATCTTATCCCCCCAATTTTTCTCCTGCAGCTTGTCTTCTCTCCAGCCTCTTTCCTTCATATGCTAAGAGAACTAGATAATTTCAATATTTTCATTGCTATTGATATTGTTGCCTGTCTCCCCATTTCATATATGTTGAATTCTACCTTGAATATTTTCCATGTAATACTAAATAAATGAAGATAGTTGTACACAATTGTATAGCACATTATGGAATGAAAAACAGTTTTCTATGTTATTTTTTTCCTTTTTTACTTATTAATTTTTTTATCCTCAGGTTAATCACTGGGCTTGAAACTCTACTTTTTAATGACTAAGATTTATGATTCTAATACATATCAATTATGCTATTAATATATTTCATTGTGACTTCTCCCCACATGCACATCTCATATTTCATATACACCCAATTTCTCTAATATATTCTCTTATTCTCCTTTCTCCATGCTCTAATTCAATTCCTCTTTCTGATCTAATACACCCTCTATCATATTAAGATTATCTTTTCTTTTTAGTTCTTGTTTTATTTTTAATCTAATTTCAACATAGGAATGAAGACATATGCAGCTTAATGTTGTGGCATAGGGTTTCTTTTGTTTGACACAATATTTTCCTTCCATTGATATAACTTGCTCTTCTTTATGGTGAATAATGCTTCATTCTGTACATATACCTTATTTTCTTTACCATTCTTCAATTTAAGGGAATCTAAGCTTATTCCACAGTTTCATTATTGTGCAATAAACACTTATATATGCTAATGTCATTCTCACTGGTGTATACTAATATAATGGGCTGTGTGCCTGGATCATCTGAACATGGATATATGTGTACTTTTTAAGGAACCATAGTGTTTTCTACCAACAATGTGTGCTCATTTCAATGCAGTTTCTTGGCAGCATTGTCCTTTTAAGGTTTTTTTTTGTTTGGTTGGTTGTTATAGTTTGAGCGTCGTTTTATTTATTCATTGACCTTTCATATTTCCTCTTTTGAGAAGTGTTTTTTCAAAGCATCTACCAATTTATTGATTGGCTTATCTTTCCTTTTAGAAGATGTTTTTATTATTATTAACAATACTTTTATAGGAAGGAAGGGAGGGAGCATAAAACAAGGAGGAGAGAGAAAGGAAAAATAAGAAAAAAAAAAAAAAGCAAGGAGAGGAGAAAAGGCTTATGGGAAGTCGTTTGTGTCCCACAAAGATAAGTTGCAAGAAAAATGTGAAACATGAATACCATAACAATAGCCCATCAATAACAAGAATGTGTTTAGTACTAATGTAATGAGAACAAAGCTAAATACAGTAGAAATTTATGCCCATGCACATTTACCACTAGAGAATCATAGGAACTGAACGCCAAGAATGAAGAGAAAAGGATGTCAGAAGTTGCAATGACAGGGTGATAAATACTGTTAAAATACTCCATGGCCAGAAGATGAGAAAAGTAGCAGGTCAGAGATTTAAACTAAGGGAGATTTTATAAGAGCATGTATGACTGAGACTTATAAAAATAAGTGGGAAAATCTAAAGAACAGGTCAACACCATTAGGTATTGAGGGAATACTGGATGAAATTAAAATTCTCATTAATAATGTGGCATCATACTGGCATAAAAACCAACATGGGGACCAATGGAATCAAATTGAAGACCCTGACATTAACCTGCACACCTATGAACATATAATTTTTGACAAAGAAGCCAAAAATGTACAATGGAAAAAAGAAAGCATCTTCAACAAATGGTGCTGGCATAACTGGATGTCAATGTGTAGAAGGCTGCAAATAGATCCATATCTGTCACCATGCACAAAACTTAAATCCAAGAGGATCAAAGACCTCAACATAAATCCAGCTACTCTGAACCTGATAGTAGAGAAAGTAGGAAGTACTCTTGAATGCATTGGCACCAGAGATCACTTTATAAATATAATACCGGTAGCACAGACACTGAGAGAAACAATCAATCAATGGGACCTGTTGAAACTGAGAAGCTTTTGCAGACCAAAGGACACGGTCAGCAAGACAAAGCAACAGCCTACAGAATGGGAAAAGGTCTTCACCAACCCCACATCTGACAGAGGGCTGATATCCAGAATATATAAAGAACTCAAGAAATTAGACATGAAAATGCCCAACAGTCCAATTAAGAAATGGGCTATAGAACTAAACAGAGAATTCTCCATAGAGGAAGTTCAAATGGCTGAAAGACATTTAAGGAATTGCTCAACATCCCTGATTATCCGGGAAATGCAAATCAAAATGACTCTGAGATACCACCTTACACCTGTCAGAATAGCTAAGATCAAAAGCACAGAAGACAGCTTATGCTGGAGAGGATGTGGAGCAAGGGGAACTCTCCTCCACTGCTGGTGGGAATGCAAGGTTGTACAGCCACTTTGGAAATCAATATGGTACTTCCTTAGAAAATTGGGACTCCATCTCCCCCAAGACCCAGCTATAGCACTCTTGGGCATATACCCAAGGAATGCGCAATCATACCAAAAGGGCATTTGCTCAGCTATGATCGTATCAGCTTTGTTTGTAATAGCCAGAACCTGGAAACAACCTAGATGCCCTTCAACTGAAGAATGGATAAAGAAAA